>NW_027472113.1:0-134741 GCF_965638725.1 Aptenodytes patagonicus | reverse complement strand
CAGTGGCAAGCGGTATCCAGCTTGGGGGCGAGTGCTTTTCCTGTGCTGCAAGAGAATAACGGCAATAAGTGGGCACCTCACGATTGGAAAATCCTACAGCAAGCAAAAAACACTGTGTCCCAGTATGGGATAAAATCAGAAGCTTCACGTCAAATTGTAATCTGGATTTTTTCGGCTGACCTGATGTGCCCTGCTGACTGCCAAAACCTTATGAGGCTTTTATTGTCACCTACGCAGTATTTGTTGTGGGGGTCGGAATGGTCACGGCGGGCGGCAAGTGCTGCGGCACAGCATCAAACGCAGGGGGATCCCCTCTATGGGATTACCGCGGAAATGATAACGGGGACGGGAAGGTTTAACGATATTAATGCTCAGTTGGTTTTTCCTATTGCTTTGTTGCAGTTGTCTGCCAAACTGGTGCTAGAAGCCTTTTTAGCCTTACCCGGTTCGTCCACTCCATCTTTTAGTTCTGTACAGCAAGGTGCCACTGAAGCGTATAGTCATTTTGTCGATCGCTTGTGGGGGGCGATACGTGGAAAAAAAAAAAAAAAAAAAAAAAAAGAGAGAGAGAGGAAAAAAAAAAAGAGAGGGAAAAAAAACAAAAAAACCCAACAAACAAAAAAAAACAAACAAAAACAAAGAGTGCCTACAGTGTGTACCGTGAGTATTGTGTCAGTTTTACCATTTTGATAAGAAGTGGTGGGCCCGGTGCACACGCGCACAAAGGTGATCTGAAACTTGCTATCTGAAAGAAATAGTGCTGTATAGAATATTAATAACCACTGGACACGAAATACAGTTCACGAAACTGCCAAATTGATTATTGTTTGTATAAAAAAAACAAAAACAAAAACAAAAACCAAACCCAAAAAACCCAAAAAAAACCAAAAACCAAACCAAAAAAAAAAAGGCAATTCGCCTAGAAGAGAAAATGTTGAGCCAGGCAGATGTGATCGTAATTGGCCTAATCTTAATAATCCCAGGGTCGGCAACTATACATTGCATTAACCCAAGGGAAAATATGTGGGTAACCTGGGCAAATAAAACAGGGCAGCCCGCGTTTTGCTTTTCCCTCGCCTCAGCAACTGAGCCGTTTAGGACTTGTTTGTTAGGTATGCCTGGATATAAGGAAGGTGACTTTGCCAGGTTCAGTACTGGCAGCTGTACTAATGTGACTGCAACTAGCAACTGTAGTGCTAATTTGATAAAAGGATTAAATCACTCGCTACCCTGGAATCCCCAGGAGTTGGAACTATTAGGGTCGATGCGAGTTGGAAATACATCTAAAAACTGGACTCAGACATGTTTTATATTTGGGGGACCCCTACAGACGGGTATCCACTTCTACCAGGCAAGAAATTGGACAGGGTGGACTAATGTCACCTCTCACGCATCTTACTACAAGTATCAGGATGCGGGCGATTTTTGTGGTACCAATGACAGTGGTAATAGCTATGCTTTAGGAGCGGCTGGAGCGGAAACAAAGGGAGGAATAGGGATCTGGAACAATGGTACCCCAAAGGCGTTGCCCCCACAGGTATTTTTAATATGTGGGGACAGGGCCTGGCAGGGTATCCCAGCAAATGCTGTAGGAGGGCCATGCTACTTAGGAAAATTGACCTTGTTGGCCCCGGGAGAAAATTGGTGGAAAACCATAACAAGAAAAGGGCAACAACAAAGACGAAAAAGAGCCGCCACGGGTCTTTCCCCAGACTGTCGTGATGACGTAATTCTGCCTAGCGACACCGAAAAAGTCTTCCTTTCACTATTTGTACCAGGCGCTGCAGCTGCGAGGGCCCTAAATGAGGTAGGGAAATTAGCTTGTTGGGCTAAAAAGCAGGCTGATGTGACAACAGAGCTTATTGAAAAATTACTTGCAGATCAGGATACCTTCCATCATGCGATTTTACAGAATAGAGCTGCTATTGACTTTCTGTTATTAGCACAAGGACATGGGTGTGAGGATTTTGAAGGGATGTGTTGTATGAATCTGTCTGACCATGGGGAGTCAATCCACAAACAGCTACAATGGTTAAAGGACCACACCAAGAATATTCAACAAGATCACGGGTTATTCGATACCTGGCTTAAGAATATATTTGGGGAACTGCCATCTTGGATAATAAGTTTAATAAAAGAAAGCTTACGCATTTTAATTGTTATATTAGTAATAAGTATATGCTCTTGTATAATTTTTAGCTGTGTGAAGAAAGCAATTATGAAAATTGTTAATCAAGTCTGGGTTGCTCAAAAACAAGAAGGGGGAATTGTGGAGGAGTGGCTGGTACAGCAGGGGCACGATCTAGTATCCATGAGCAACCCATGTTTTTAACAGTAGCAGGGATATGCTGACAAAGACGGCTGGTGACCTTGACCATCCTTCCCTGAGCAGAAGAAGGAGCCTCACTACGTGATGAACAACAACAGCGGAACAACACCCGGGATAAGGAGGAGGCAGAGATCGGCGGGACCAGCCGGCAGCTACCGATGAGAAGGGTGTTGTGAACGCGTGGACAGCTGTGATTAACCAATTACAGGTTGTTATGAAGAGCGTGTCCGAAGGTGTTGTGAGTGCGTGGACAGCTGTGATTAACCAATTATAGGTTGTTATGAAGAGCGTGCCCAGCCACCCCATCCGTTCCGGTGAATGATGGGGGAGTGACTGGGGAGAAAGACCCCCTGGCTGCTGCGTTTGCAGACTTGCGGGTATCAGACAGCTCCTCCTCGTGGCTGGTTAAAAGGACTAGCCAAGCTAAGAGGGATATGTGTAATAGTATTTATATGCATTTTTGTTTTGTGTACCCTGTTTGTTGCAATGTATACGAAAAATGATTGAAAGATCGGTTTCAGCAGTGTTTCTAGTAAAACAAAAAGGGGGAGATGTGGGAATGGGAGTCTCACTAACGGACATTCCTGAGTTTGATTTTAATGAGCAAACACTGCACCACCTGGCATGACAAGGCACTTAAGCAGTAAATAACGGAGAAAGGAATGTGCAGTTGAAAGGAGAAAAACAAGATAAAGACCATGAAGGCATTTCGCATGATCAGAAAGAACGGGCCAATCTGCTAGAGCATAGATGCGCGTGAACACAAGGCTGTAACCTATCTGCAAGCCGCAGGTAGCGCGTGTCCATAGTAGTTAACTATATAAGCCCTGTTATAAGTGTAAATAAAGGAGAATGACCATACTCATATTGAGATCTGTCATTACTCCGGAATCGCAACTCCCACTCCGTCGTCGACACTGAACAAAGGGAAACTCCGACACCACCCGTATCACCCGATCCCCAAGTCCAATCACTTCATTCACCCAGACGCACCTCACGGTCACTTTGATTCCATCCACCTCCTCGGGCTCTTCCCCGGCCTCTCCCTCCACTTTCTCCAAACCCTTCCCTCAGCACAGCCCCAAACACACTTACTTCCTCCTTCCTCTGAGGTCTCTTTGCCTTAACCCTTTCCTCATCTCCATCACTGCATACAAACGTAGCCAAACACACTACCTCCTCCACTGACTTCCCCGGCCAGGCGGGGACATGCTTAGAAAACTGTTTTTTCATAGCCGGAGCTGTTTGCTCCAAAACAGTACAGACCATTACAGGTCCATTCGCTTCCGACACTCCCTTATTTCAGACCAATTGGCAGGTTTTTGTCCTGCCAAACGTACAGCCTCTTCTTCGAAGCCTTGTCTGGCTAACTGCAATCGTCTGTCATCTGCCTCTCCACTAGGATTCCACCCGGGATCCACCGTCGGCCCGGCTCTCCGGGCAGCTGCATCTCCCCCTTGCTCTGCCCAGCGACGGTTCGCATCAAGAATTGCCTGCTTTTCCTCTGGGCTGTGTCGCGGAGGCTCACGTAGTCAAATTAGGCAGGTGACAGATTCAGAAAGAAACCTCATTTTAACCCAAAGCCTGGGGCAGAAAACTAACTGGAAATGAGGCGTCAACGCTCCGACAACACCAGTAAAGCACAGGTTCAGGAGGGCGGAGGAGGGATTAACACTGCACAGCCGGCTTTAGAAGCGAGGATCCAAACTGTGCACAGTCACTCACCTGGAAGATGAGGGCTCTCAACCGCCAGGACTTTCCTCGGGCGGCGTCCCGAGCCCAGGGGAGAGTCCCCGACTGCAGACCCGCTGCTCCCAGGAGGAGGACCGGCTCCCCTTGCCCTCCGGCGGGGCTCCATTTCTACCCTAGTCGAACCTCATCTCTGGTCAGTTCGAATTGCCTGAGGGCCTTCACTTTCTTACTCCTCGCCCGAGGTGTACACGGGACCATAAGGACTGGCCCAAGGTGGCTCCGCCACGGTCAGCACTCCCCACCTGACAGGCGCGAAAAGCAAGGGCGCAGCGGTCCTAATGCCCCCGGTCGCTCTCAGGGCGGGGGCACCTGCCGCAGACAGAGAAGGACTAGTTTTCCAAAAAAACAACCTCCCAAAAAGCAGGGAGGAGGAACTGCTCGCTCCGGATGGGGCAATTTCTGTCTGGTGCCGGCACCTTCACCCCCCAGTCCCATTTCTGAACTCCCTGCACACCCCCGGGTCTGGCAGAGGTGACATGTGTGACACTGCTGTCCCCTCCCTCCTGCCACACAGAGCTCATTGCACTTACTTGCAGAGAAAAATAAAAAAGAGAAAAATATTAAAAGGATATAATTAAAATCTTTTAAATCTAAAAATAAATTCAAAATACATTCTGAATAAAAATTTAAAAATTAATAAATAATCAAAACCCCCAACCCACTAACTTCAAATCTTTCCCCAGTCAGCTGGTTCCTGACCCAAAGCCCCAGGGAGATGGATTTCCCCCATCACCTCCAAAACCCCCCTGAAAAAGCTCCAAAGACGCCTCCGACTCCTCTCCACCCTTCAAAAGACACGGGAGCGGCACAGCGAGACAAACGAGACTTTTATTGTATTGTCTTCCCATTACGTTCAATGGGCAACAAGAGAAAAATCAAAGACAGACACGGCTCTGGCAGGGGGAACCCCCAGACGGGACCCACGAGACGGCGACACGGATTTATGTTACCTGCGTTTCACAGAATGAACCCGCAATAAATCAAGTTTAAGAAAAAAAACAAAAATCCCAAACACACAAAGATTCAGAGTGATAAATAACACAGATCTGCTTGATGGATTTTTCCCCCCTCTCGGTTTTATTTGCAACACGGAGCGTTTCCAAACTAGATCATCTCTTACAATAAGAGAAATATATTTCAGCATCTCCAAAACAAAAATAATTCCTGTATTTCTACAGGTAGCACGCTGGGGGAAAAATAAAATAGCAAAAAAAGATGTGCCAGCACCTTATTTATTACCTTTTCACATCTCTTTTTCCCCCCCCTTAGGGATTCCATGCGCTTCCTTTTAGGAAACTTTTTCAAGGGGCCCACGGGAGATTCGCGGAGCTGTTTTAAGGCACCAAAGATGAGGAAAACGCCCAGCACCCATCCCGCATTGATGGGAAGGGGCTTGGCTGCCAACTAAAGCATCGCCGGTCACTTCAAGGGGGGTTTTTTCAGTCCTAAAGCGACTCCAGGAACACCTTTGAGAGGGTTTGTACCCCCCCGTATCATTTTCCTCTGCACAAGGAAATATTAAATCCTCCCAAAATAAGGAGCCGTCCAGGGGTTTCTGGTGTCTAAAGGGGGCAGGCAGACGTAGCGCCGGGACTCACAGCCAGCCCAGGGGCTTACAACTACCTTTCAGATGGCCCCGAGTCACGTCATGAAGCAAGACCTCAGCTTTCGTTTAATTCAAAAAATTAAAATAAAGAAAGAACAAATGCTAGCCCTGTAAACAGCAAAAGCAAAGCTTCAAATGGAGAAGACGGCTGCGCTCGGGCACGTCGAGGAAGCCTGCTTTACTTTTTCAATAAGCAACTGCCAAGGCAGCTGCCAATGTTTTGCAGCCCCCTGAGGCCAGGGGAGACGCAGACCCCCGCAGAGCTGGACCCAGCCCGCTCCTCATTAAACCGGCATCGTTTCCCTTCCGGGGGGGCGTTCGTTCGTTCTTTCTTTCTTTCTTTCTAAGCTGGAGAGATGCCAGGCACATGCTGAAAACAATCCCAGCCCCTGGCCCGGGACCCTACCAGGAGGGAGCGGAGTTCAGCCCGGCTCTCTCCTCTTAAAGAGAGGAAAATCAAAAGGGAAAAACAAAATTCTCCTCTAGTAGAAGCCCAGTAAGTCCCTTTTAGGGGCAGGGCAGCCACAGGACTGCTACCACAACCACCCAGCGCCGCACCCACTGCGGTTCACGGGCTTAATGCCTATACCTCCACGGGAATTAAAGTTTATTTTCCAAATGGTGGAGAGATCAGGGATCTCCTCCACCGGGACCTTGTCTCTCTGGGGAGGGAGAGACAGCATGTCGGAGCAGCAAGCGCAGTCCCTTCCTCAGAGCCAGGCACAGGAAGGCAGCGTGGACAGGACGGGCATGGGCACCACGGAGGAATAGCAGCCAGAAAACCCAGCCTTTGCACCTTTCCCTTCCTCCAAGCCTTTGCTCTTTTGCCTCCCCTCCTTCCTGAAGAGCTAAACCGGTTTCCTCCCCCTCCGACACTCACCACGCCACGCTGGCAGTAGTCACACTACAGTTTGCAAAACCCCATGCCGTAAACGCCGTCTCATTTTGGCCCGGCTTGGTGATGTGCCGCTTTCATCCTTCCAGAGCAATTTGGTGTTTTCTTTTCCCCACCCCTTTGCACGGAGCAACACCTTGCCGTTGTCGGTTTGGGTTGGTTTGATGCACGAAAAGGCTCCCGCAGCGGATGGGACAAGCCGATGGCAGGAGGGTTCGTGCATCCGTCCCAGCTGGGCTCGGGGCACCGGTTGCAGACGCCAACAGCCTGGAGCACGCGCTGAGCCCACAGCAAGGTGGAGGGCTGCAAGGGGACCTTTTCTTCTGGGCTGTCCTCTCCTCCCAGGCTCTATGGCCACCCGACTCAAACGCACGTGCCGGGGCTGACACCGCAGCCCAACAACCCCCCAAAAGGCAAAGAGAGCACGAGAACCATCTCTGCTTAAGGAAAGTGGAGGAACAACGGAGGGGGCAGCCCAGGGGCACAGAGCCCCAGCTGTGTGCGGTACCTGCCCGCTCCCATGACCATACAGCGTATTCAAGGTTTTCGATTTTAAGCGCTCCCTTATATTCAGTTTACAGCCAGGGGACAAGAAGGTGGCATTTCTGCATTTTGCAGCTTCCAGGCTGATGGCAGAGCCAAAGCAAAAGAAAAAAAAAAAGATGTAAAACCGGAGCGCAGGCAGCAAGTGCTTTTCCTTCGCCTTAGCCCAACTGCTCGGACGCTCTTTACGCTGCCCCGCCATGGAGAGCATCCCTCTCGCACCAGTGAGAGACCTAAGAGTGAATTAAAGGCAGGACCCCAAAGTGATGTAAGTTTGCAGGAGGCTGTCATTGATTCATGTGCAATATTTTGCCCAATGCTTTTGTTAAGCATTCAAGTGGCTGTTTAACGTAGGATCTAAGAAAACTGTGACACAATAACCTCTTTTGCTAAGTGAAGTCTCTGTCAAGCGAAACCTCAAAGAATGGATAGTGGCGATCCAAGCCTGAAATAACCAATTTGCTGCAGGAACCGAGCAGCAGCGGTTGAAGCATGAAGCTAAAGGTGAAGAAGAGGCAATTGCGGCAGGGGGAGATCACGACCACCGACTCACGGCCCACCGACCCAAGAAAGCCTCCGACCCAAATGCGGAGAGACACTGAGCATGCAAACGAATTAGCATAAGAGGCGAGAAGACCATTTGACAGAGACTATAACTAGCGAAAGGTTTTGATAATCGGAGAGCTAGTCTTTTGTGGGCTACCACCTAGCTCCCTACTTTGCGCAAACTAGAATAAAGAAATGGAAATACCTCGTCGCGGTGTGTGAATTGGCATTGCGCACCGGGCAACGAGCCCGCATTTGGGACAACAAAACCAGACCAAGAACCCGGTCGTGATGAAGAAGGAAGTGGAGAATGCGTCAAATAGAACAGAAAACGGTTTTGTACATTATAGAATCATAGAATAGTTTGGGTTGGAAGGGACCTCTAAAGGTCATCCAGTCCAACCCCCCTGCCGTGGGCAGGGACATCTTCAACTAGACCGGGTTGCTGAGTTTTTACTGGGGAAAAAAGAGAAAGGAGAGGAGGAATTAAATATTAAAAAGATAGCACTGAATGATAAAGCGGTAGCAGTCCCTCTACCACTACAAAACCGCACCACCACACACACGTACACACGGAGGCTTACCACCACCCAACTCCCATGGACTGTGATGTGCGCCTCAGTTTGCTGCTCTAGAGATACTGAATGCCTGAAGCACACCAAGGATAACTGAAAACATCTGCATGGCTTTAATGGGAATCCGCCAGTTGGAAAAAATAACAAACAACAGTTTCTCCCCGTGTCTGCGTTGGCACATCCCTGAGTCACGTTCTCACTCCTCTCCTTCAAAGCCAAGAGTCCTAAACGTGAAAACTGGGCGGGGGAAGAAAGAGAAAAAGAGGGAGAGCATCATCAGTGGAAGACCTGCCGGCTGCTGCTGATTCGGCCCCGTTCGTGGGACCACCCCGGCAGAGAGGAGCTGGTTTGCATGCCTTGCCGGCCAAAGCACGCTTGCAGAGGAGCACGGTCACGTTCACATGCAATCCTTTACCTCTTTCCTCCCCGGATTCAGACCGTTTCCGTGTTCATAGGGAGAGCCTGCCAGACGGTCGTTCTCGACATTTCATCCGAGAGATTAATCTCGAAAGGACCAGCCCTGCAGGAAATATTTTACATAGCAACCCGTGATTATGGGAACTGATGCCAGCGAGTGCATCAGCAAGAGGAACAGGGGGACCCGCAGAATCAGAGCTCGGCATAAGCACGGGAGGTTTTGCTGGATGAGGAGTTTTGGGAGGCAAGCCTGAGAGCTGCAGAGCAACAGCTCCGCGCAAAGGCTCTTGCTGGTGTTTAGCCCTGCAGCGGGCTCCTGAGCCACTGCTGCTACAGATCATGCCCGCAACTCCTCATTTTGAAGTGTGAGGGTCTCCAGCTACCCTAAAGTCACTGACGACGCAAGTTTTGGGGGTCAATCGTGAGCTGCGCAGCCACTCTGCTTGCGGCCAGAGCCCCGCGATCACCTCCTGCAGCCCTGCCCGTATATTTGACTTTCCCCACCAACCTGACTGCTGGTTTCTATGGGATGCTCAATAAAGATGCAGGTGGAGAAAATTGTGCCAAACACCTTCAAACTCATCTTGCCCGGGGTCCTGGTGCTTGGTGGGGCTTTACCTGTCACGGTGTTGCCTTGGGATATCCAAGTCGCTGGTCTTCCCCAGCTGCAGCTGAACGGAATTTGCAGCAGCAGCTCCCATCACCTCTTGGGACTCCTGACGTAAAAAGGGGACAAATCAAGCTCTCTGCCTTTGGGCAAAGTGGAGATAAACTAAACGCCCCGTAAAAACATATTAGAATCGATTTCTATGCAGCTCTGATCTTCCCCCAACACCTGAAGACAAGCTGTGATAGGAACAGGCAATCTCACAGCCCAAGGCAGAGGGCCAGCCCCGAGCACCCAGCAAGCTTTACCTCTTCTTCTTCGCCTTCATTTTTGGCATCGTCCAACTTCTGCTGCTGCTTGCTTTCTGGCATGAGGTCATCCAGAAAGCTGAGCTCTCGCTTTGAGAAGCAGAAATCCATCACTTTCCGCACAAAAACGAGAGCCAAAACCTTCACGAATAAGAGGGAAGATGCGGTGAGGCCAGAGATGATGCTCCATCTCCCTCCAGCGCTGCAAACATCCCGCTGCCAAGCAGCACCGGCTCTTACCATCAGGGGAAAGATGATGGCAGCACGGGACACCTTGATGGCCCAGAGCAGGACGAGGCAGATCAGCTGGATCATGGTGAAGAAATGCACCTTTCGCAAGGGGACGTGCCGCAGGTAGATGAAATCCGGCTGGTGTTTCGCCGGCATCCAAAACAGCTTCAAGCGATCGAAGAACTGCAAAACAAAAAAGTGGAAAAGTTGCCACCTTGGCACTGCGGAAAGTTTCTGGCCCTCTTGAGGCGTGGAGGGAGTTTTCAGGATCTCGCCTGCAATGAGAAATCGTGGCTCCCACTATCTTCCTCCTGGGAGCAGCACCCGTCTTCCCTCCGCTCCACCTATCAGCCAGCTGGCCCATGAGAGCTGCCCACCAAACTCCAGTTATTCCACATGATTCTATTATTGGCATTTCTCGGCCCTCTGAATCCCCCAGCAAGGATTTCCACCAGTGGCAGAAACTGCCTTCCCTTTGCACGGAATTCCCCCACTTGCACGTAACCAAACACTGACCTGCCCTAAGCCGTGAAACAGAGCGCGCTGAACTTGCCTGGTCCTCCCAGCCCTACACACCTCCTGTGCCTCCACCAAGCTTTTTCTTACGCTAAATATGTTCATTGCTTGCTTTCGGAGAGGTTTGTCCCCACTCCCACTGCTGTTTCCCTGCTCCTACGCAGATGAAATACCAGGGAGCAGACATGCTGCACGCTGTGAAAAAGTCCCTACCTGAATTCCTCGGAGCGACGACACACCCATGTAGAGAAAGACACCGTAAAGCACAGGCATGGGTATAAACTGGAAGAAAAGAAAATTTCTTTGTCGAAGCAAAGTAGCTGAATGTTCTGCAGACTGGACGTTCCATAGATAAAAGGAATCCTTGAAGCTGTGTGTACAGGGGTGGAATGGATAAGGAAGTTATGCTGAAATCAGCTACTGCAACTACGTGAAAAGACTGAGTTCAGTTAGCGGACACAGTGAGGAAGACTATCGACGACCACCAGAGGACCCTGGAAGACCACCAATGAACATAAGAGCGCGTGCGTTAAAGACTCTTGCATATGTTAATGAGTTCCAAGAAATAACATGAATATGCTAATCATTTCTTAGAACTTTAATGAATATGTATATTCTGATTGTACATAACTCCCATAGTTGAGCAGCCCGGTGCGCACACTAGGTGGAGCGATCCCCTGTGCGCCCGGCGCCGCAATAAAGAATGCCTGCTTTCTAAAACGCCAAATTGAGTCTTAGAGAGTTTTTTGTCTGCCGAATTACGGTAACAAACCTCTAAAGAAAAGTGCCACGCCCTTGAAAATGATCAGCACTTTGCCAGTGGGGTGAGGCCATAGTTCATTCTGAAAATAATACAGTTTTAGAGACAGCTTTATAATACTGCTTTAGTACTGTAGTTCCCAGAACTGTGTGCTGCAGGCGACATGCCTACCAAATGGTTATCAGCTTTTATTTAAACTCTCCTTTTTAACCTCTCCTTAATTTCCAAGACATTTTCTTACGGGTCTAATGCTCAGTTCTTGATCACAGCCAGGAAAAATGTGGTGACTTCTCTTTCATAGTATAACATCTCTCTGCATGCAAAATTTTCTGCCTCTGCATAGATTTTCTGTTATGTAGAGAGGGTGGCAGCCACTTGGTTAACACGAATAACTCGGGAATATTTTCACACAGTCTTACAAGTTTTCATCTTCATCTACAGCAGCAAATTAGCAAAAAAAAATTTTTTTTTTTTTTTTTTTACCATTCCTCCTACTAAGTCACACTGGTGGGTTCAGAGAATGAGAGCTTTTTGGAGTAGCCAAACATGATCTTGATATGTACGCAGTTACTTTCAGGTGAGATTTGGACTTGTCCTCTGTTCTAGGAAACCATTATGTAGTTGGCTTTGTGTTAGGAGTTCCATGGGACTGGAGGATTTTGGAATGGGGCTGTGACCTGCTACTCCTGACTGGCAGACACCGTATGGATAGCTTTCTTCTGCTGTGCATTTGCTCTGTATTGTGATGGTCACGATCCTTTCTCCAAGAATTTGCTGGCACTCTCTCTGTCTATTCAAATCACAGGTCATTTAAATTGTTTCTTTAACGCTCACTACTGACAAAACAGCTAAATCAGATCCAGAGCATGCAACGTTTGCAGAATTTATTCTCTAGAGATGTCTTGCTTTGCGGGGCCCTGGTGCTCTGTTTGCATTTCATCCTGAAGGAGGACTAAACCTCCACTACAAATGGGAAAGAAGTGCTCTGAACCGCACCTCGTATAATCGATGCCAAATGATGTTACTGTTGGAAGATTCTGGCTGCTTCGGCATTTGCTTGCCAGCTGAGAGAACGCAGCAGGGCTGCGGGGTTGTGCAGTATTCTGTCTGCTTGTGATCAGAACGCTGCACGGTTCCAAGTAGTGCATGGTTTACAATGTTGTGTGTATCTATGAGGGTGACATTTTCAAGCAAGCTGCCTGTTGCTTTGCAAATGAAAAGAAAGGGTTTTAGCACAGAAATGTTTTCATGAAGAAAATTGCAAGCACCAAGTTAAGGAATTGTTCTAGAAGTATGTGTGTTACTAAATGTAAAGAGCAGTCAAACCACGGTTAGTTCAATATGCTTGGTAGCTATTTTTGCATGACCTGTTTAACCTGGTTAAAATGTTTTTCCAGGGGGAGAGGAGGGGGTTAAGACTTATGAATTCAATGGAGTATGTGACTGGTATATCCCCTTATCAGCTCCCCGTCATTAACAATAGTGTGATACCAGTGCCACCTCCCCCCCACCCCCGTGCAAAAAGGAGACAAGAGCGTAAATGCAGTGAGAAATGGGATGCCCAGAGGCAGACGATTTCGTCCCACCACTGCACCAAATGGCTTAGAGCAACTTTTAACAAAGGGGAGTTCTCTCTGTCTACTTCTCAGTTCATGTGTAGGTATGTTACCTTCCTTATTGATGTATTCGCCTAATGCTGAAAGATGTGTATACCCAGTTTGTATAAAGATTCACTAAATTTTTGAAAGAAAGGATATTTATAACTATTAAAACATGTAACTGCCACCCATCTCTCTATATACTAAAACATTTGGTGTTTTTCATCAGTTGGGGGAAAAAAAGGTGCTGGAACAGAAAAAACATAGCAGCTCTTACTTGTTTGCTTCAAGGCTGCACTGTGAAGACCGAGTAGCAAAACCTAGGTTTAATGCCCAAGCGTTATTTTGGATGCTCCCGTTTTTGGATGCTCAATTAGAGATGCCTGAAGGGGTCTGGTTCTTCAGAGGCAGACTAGAAAATTTCATTTCCTGAAGGTACCTGAGAATCACTCATCACTTCAAAATATCTCAGTCAGTGCTATTTTTTTTTCTTTATGATGCCGCTCTGCACTGGAAACTATACGCTGAGATTTTGTAGCTGTTTGCTTCTTCCTTTTCTAGACCTCCTGGCAACCAAATACAGCTCCAGGAAATACGCGGTACCCGGTTCGCCTCCCACCACTTCACAGCTGTGCTGCAGTAGGGTCTGTACCAAAGACTTCAACCTGATACCGAAATACTAGAGAGACGTACGGTTTTCTTTGTCGAAGCAAAGTAGCTGAATGTTCTGCAGACTGGACGTTCCATAGATAAAAGGAATCCTTGAAGCTGTGTGTACAGGGGTGGAATGGATAAGGAAGTTATGCTGAAATCAGCTACTGCAACTAGGTGAAAAGACTGAGTTCAGTTAGCGGACACAGTGAGGAAGACTATCGACGACCACCAGAGGACCCTGGAAGACCACCAATGAACATAAGAGCGCGTGCGTTAAAGACTCTTGCATATGTTAATGAGTTCCAAGAAATAACATGAATATGCTAATCATTTCTTAGAACTTTAATGAATATGTATATTCTGATTGTACATAACTCCCATAGTTGAGCAGCCCGGTGCGCACACTAGGTGGAGCGATCCCCTGTGCGCCCGGCGCCGCAATAAAGAATGCCTGCTTTCTAAAACGCCAAATTGAGTCTTAGAGAGTTTTTTGTCTGCCGAATTACGGTAACAAACCTCTAAAGAAAAGTGCCACGCCCTTGAAAATGATCAGCACTTTGCCAGTGGGGTGAGGCCATAGTTCATTCTGAAAATAATACAGTTTTAGAGACAGCTTTATAATACTGCTTTAGTACTGTAGTTCCCAGAACTGTGTGCTGCAGGCGACATGCCTACCAAATGGTTATCAGCTTTTATTTAAACTCTCCTTTTTAACCTCTCCTTAATTTCCAAGACATTTTCTTACGGGTCTAATGCTCAGTTCTTGATCACAGCCAGGAAAAATGTGGTGACTTCTCTTTCATAGTATAACATCTCTCTGCATGCAAAATTTTCTGCCTCTGCATAGATTTTCTGTTATGTAGAGAGGGTGGCAGCCACTTGGTTAACACGAATAACTCGGGAATATTTTCACACAGTCTTACAAGTTTTCATCTTCATCTACAGCAGCAAAGTAGCAAAAAAAAATTTTTTTTTTTTTTTTTTTTACCATTCCTCCTACTAAGTCACACTGGTGGGTTCAGAGAATGAGAGCTTTTTGGAGTAGCCAAACATGATCTTGATATGTACGCAGTTACTTTCAGGTGAGATTTGGACTTGTCCTCTGTTCTAGGAAACCATTATGTAGTTGGCTTTGTGTTAGGAGTTCCATGGGACTGGAGGATTTTGGAATGGGGCTGTGACCTGCTACTCCTGACTGGCAGACACCGTATGGATAGCTCCCTTCTGCTGTGCATTTGCTCTGTATTGTGATGGTCACGATCCTTTCTCCAAGAATTTGCTGGCACTCTCTCTGTCTATTCAAATCACAGGTCATTTAAATTGTTTCTTTAACGCTCACTACTGACAAAACAGCTAAATCAGATCCAGAGCATGCAACGTTTGCAGAATTTATTCTCTAGAGATGTCTTGCTTTGCGGGGCCCTGGTGCTCTGTTTGCATTTCATCCTGAAGGAGGACTAAACCTCCACTACAAATGGGAAAGAAGTGCTCTGAACCGCACCTCGTATAATCGATGCCAAATGATGTTACTGTTGGAAGATTCTGGCTGCTTCGGCATTTGCTTGCCAGCTGAGAGAACGCAGCAGGGCTGCGGGGTTGTGCAGTATTCTGTCTGCTTGTGATCAGAACGCTGCACGGTTCCAAGTAGTGCATGGTTTACAATGTTGTGTGTATCTATGAGGGTGACATTTTCAAGCAAGCTGCCTGTTGCTTTGCAAATGAAAAGAAAGGGTTTTAGCACAGAAATGTTTTCATGAAGAAAATTGCAAGCACCAAGTTAAGGAATTGTTCTAGAAGTATGTGTGTTACTAAATGTAAAGAGCAGTCAAACCACGGTTAGTTCAATATGCTTGGTAGCTATTTTTGCATGACCTGTTTAACCTGGTTAAAATGTTTTTCCAGGGGGAGAGGAGGGGGTTAAGACTTATGAATTCAATGGAGTATGTGACTGGTATATCCCCTTATCAGCTCCCCGTCATTAACAATAGTGTGATACCAGTGCCACCTCCCCCCCACCCCCGTGCAAAAAGGAGACAAGAGCGTAAATGCAGTGAGAAATGGGATGCCCAGAGGCAGACGATTTCGTCCCACCACTGCACCAAATGGCTTAGAGCAACTTTTAACAAAGGGGAGTTCTCTCTGTCTACTTCTCAGTTCATGTGTAGGTATGTTACCTTCCTTATTGATGTATTCGCCTAATGCTGAAAGATGTGTATACCCAGTTTGTATAAAGATTCACTAAATTTTTGAAAGAAAGGATATTTATAACTATTAAAACATGTAACTGCCACCCATCTCTCTATATACTAAAACATTTGGTGTTTTTCATCAGTTGGGGGAAAAAAAGGTGCTGGAACAGAAAAAACATAGCAGCTCTTACTTGTTTGCTTCAAGGCTGCACTGTGAAGACCGAGTAGCAAAACCTAGGTTTAATGCCCAAGCGTTATTTTGGATGCTCCCGTTTTTGGATGCTCAATTAGAGATGCCTGAAGGGGTCTGGTTCTTCAGAGGCAGACTAGAAAATTTCATTTCCTGAAGGTACCTGAGAATCACTCATCACTTCAAAATATCTCAGTCAGTGCTATTTTTTTTTCTTTATGATGCCGCTCTGCACTGGAAACTATACGCTGAGATTTTGTAGCTGTTTGCTTCTTCCTTTTCTAGACCTCCTGGCAACCAAATACAGCTCCAGGAAATACGCGGTACCCGGTTCGCCTCCCACCACTTCACAGCTGTGCTGCAGTAGGGTCTGTACCAAAGACTTCAACCTGATACCGAAATACTAGAGAGACGTACGGTTTTCTTTGTCGAAGCAAAGTAGCTGAATGTTCTGCAGACTGGACGTTCCATAGATAAAAGGAATCCTTGAAGCTGTGTGTACAGGGGTGGAATGGATAAGGAAGTTATGCTGAAATCAGCTACTGCAACTAGGTGAAAAGACTGAGTTCAGTTAGCGGACACAGTGAGGAAGACTATCGACGACCACCAGAGGACCCTGGAAGACCACCAATGAACATAAGAGCGCGTGCGTTAAAGACTCTTGCATATGTTAATGAGTTCCAAGAAATAACATGAATATGCTAATCATTTCTTAGAACTTTAATGAATATGTATATTCTGATTGTACATAACTCCCATAGTTGAGCAGCCCGGTGCGCACACTAGGTGGAGCGATCCCCTGTGCGCCCGGCGCCGCAATAAAGAATGCCTGCTTTCTAAAACGCCAAATTGAGTCTTAGAGAGTTTTTTGTCTGCCGAATTACGGTAACAAACCTCTAAAGAAAAGTGCCACGCCCTTGAAAATGATCAGCACTTTGCCAGTGGGGTGAGGCCATAGTTCATTCTGAAAATAATACAGTTTTAGAGACAGCTTTATAATACTGCTTTAGTACTGTAGTTCCCAGAACTGTGTGCTGCAGGCGACATGCCTACCAAATGGTTATCAGCTTTTATTTAAACTCTCCTTTTTAACCTCTCCTTAATTTCCAAGACATTTTCTTACGGGTCTAATGCTCAGTTCTTGATCACAGCCAGGAAAAATGTGGTGACTTCTCTTTCATAGTATAACATCTCTCTGCATGCAAAATTTTCTGCCTCTGCATAGATTTTCTGTTATGTAGAGAGGGTGGCAGCCACTTGGTTAACACGAATAACTCGGGAATATTTTCACACAGTCTTACAAGTTTTCATCTTCATCTACAGCAGCAAAGTAGCAAAAAAAAATTTTTTTTTTTTTTTTTTTTACCATTCCTCCTACTAAGTCACACTGGTGGGT
The DNA here is from genome assembly GCF_965638725.1 of Aptenodytes patagonicus. Taxonomy (NCBI): domain Eukaryota; kingdom Metazoa; phylum Chordata; class Aves; order Sphenisciformes; family Spheniscidae; genus Aptenodytes; species Aptenodytes patagonicus. The sequence continues at coordinate 117,629 of NW_027472113.1, read as the reverse complement.
TCAGAGAATGAGAGCTTTTTGGAGTAGCCAAACATGATCTTGATATGTACGCAGTTACTTTCAGGTGAGATTTGGACTTGTCCTCTGTTCTAGGAAACCATTATGTAGTTGGCTTTGTGTTAGGAGTTCCATGGGACTGGAGGATTTTGGAATGGGGCTGTGACCTGCTACTCCTGACTGGCAGACACCGTATGGATAGCTCCCTTCTGCTGTGCATTTGCTCTGTATTGTGATGGTCACGATCCTTTCTCCAAGAATTTGCTGGCACTCTCTCTGTCTATTCAAATCACAGGTCATTTAAATTGTTTCTTTAACGCTCACTACTGACAAAACAGCTAAATCAGATCCAGAGCATGCAACGTTTGCAGAATTTATTCTCTAGAGATGTCTTGCTTTGCGGGGCCCTGGTGCTCTGTTTGCATTTCATCCTGAAGGAGGACTAAACCTCCACTACAAATGGGAAAGAAGTGCTCTGAACCGCACCTCGTATAATTGATGCCAAATGATGTTACTGTTGGAAGATTCTGGCTGCTTTGGCATTTGCTTGCCAGCTGAGAGAACGCAGCAGGGCTGCGGGGTTGTGCAGTATTCTGTCTGCTTGTGATCAGAACGCTGCACGGTTCCAAGTAGTGCATGGTTTACAATGTTGTGTGTATCTATGAGGGTGACATTTTCAAGCAAGCTGCCTGTTGCTTTGCAAATGAAAAGAAAGGGTTTTAGCACAGAAATGTTTTCATGAAGAAAATTGCAAGCACCAAGTTAAGGAATTGTTCTAGAAGTATGTGTGTTACTAAATGTAAAGAGCAGTCAAACCACGGTTAGTTCAATATGCTTGGTAGCTATTTTTGCATGACCTGTTTAACCTGGTTAAAATGTTTTTCCAGGGGGAGAGGAGGGGGTTAAGACTTATGAATTCAATGGAGTATGTGACTGGTATATCCCCTTATCAGCTCCCCGTCATTAACAATAGTGTGATACCAGTGCCACCTCCCCCCCACCCCCGTGCAAAAAGGAGACAAGAGCGTAAATGCAGTGAGAAATGGGATGCCCAGAGGCAGACGATTTCGTCCCACCACTGCACCAAATGGCTTAGAGCAACTTTTAACAAAGGGGAGTTCTCTCTGTCTACTTCTCAGTTCATGTGTAGGTATGTTACCTTCCTTATTGATGTATTCGCCTAATGCTGAAAGATGTGTATACCCAGTTTGTATAAAGATTCACTAAATTTTTGAAAGAAAGGATATTTATAACTATTAAAACATGTAACTGCCACCCATCTCTCTATATACTAAAACATTTGGTGTTTTTCATCAGTTGGGGGAAAAAAAGGTGCTGGAACAGAAAAAACATAGCAGCTCTTACTTGTTTGCTTCAAGGCTGCACTGTGAAGACCGAGTAGCAAAACCTAGGTTTAATGCCCAAGCGTTATTTTGGATGCTCCCGTTTTTGGATGCTCAATTAGAGATGCCTGAAGGGGTCTGGTTCTTCAGAGGCAGACTAGAAAATTTCATTTCCTGAAGGTACCTGAGAATCACTCATCACTTCAAAATATCTCAGTCAGTGCTATTTTTTTTTCTTTATGATGCCGCTCTGCACTGGAAACTATACGCTGAGATTTTGTAGCTGTTTGCTTCTTCCTTTTCTAGACCTCCTGGCAACCAAATACAGCTCCAGGAAATACGCGGTACCCGGTTCGCCTCCCACCACTTCACAGCTGTGCTGCAGTAGGGTCTGTACCAAAGACTTCAACCTGATACCGAAATACTAGAGAGACGTACGGTTTTCTTTGTCGAAGCAAAGTAGCTGAATGTTCTGCAGACTGGACGTTCCATAGATAAAAGGAATCCTTGAAGCTGTGTGTACAGGGGTGGAATGGATAAGGAAGTTATGCTGAAATCAGCTACTGCAACTAGGTGAAAAGACTGAGTTCAGTTAGCGGACACAGTGAGGAAGACTATCGACGACCACCAGAGGACCCTGGAAGACCACCAATGAACATAAGAGCGCGTGCGTTAAAGACTCTTGCATATGTTAATGAGTTCCAAGAAATAACATGAATATGCTAATCATTTCTTAGAACTTTAATGAATATGTATATTCTGATTGTACATAACTCCCATAGTTGAGCAGCCCGGTGCGCACACTAGGTGGAGCGATCCCCTGTGCGCCCGGCGCCGCAATAAAGAATGCCTGCTTTCTAAAACGCCAAATTGAGTCTTAGAGAGTTTTTTGTCTGCCGAATTACGGTAACAAACCTCTAAAGAAAAGTGCCACGCCCTTGAAAATGATCAGCACTTTGCCAGTGGGGTGAGGCCATAGTTCATTCTGAAAATAATACAGTTTTAGAGACAGCTTTATAATACTGCTTTAGTACTGTAGTTCCCAGAACTGTGTGCTGCAGGCGACATGCCTACCAAATGGTTATCAGCTTTTATTTAAACTCTCCTTTTTAACCTCTCCTTAATTTCCAAGACATTTTCTTACGGGTCTAATGCTCAGTTCTTGATCACAGCCAGGAAAAATGTGGTGACTTCTCTTTCATAGTATAACATCTCTCTGCATGCAAAATTTTCTGCCTCTGCATAGATTTTCTGTTATGTAGAGAGGGTGGCAGCCACTTGGTTAACACGAATAACTCGGGAATATTTTCACACAGTCTTACAAGTTTTCATCTTCATCTACAGCAGCAAAGTAGCAAAAAAAAATTTTTTTTTTTTTTTTTTTTACCATTCCTCCTACTAAGTCACACTGGTGGGTTCAGAGAATGAGAGCTTTTTGGAGTAGCCAAACATGATCTTGATATGTACGCAGTTACTTTCAGGTGAGATTTGGACTTGTCCTCTGTTCTAGGAAACCATTATGTAGTTGGCTTTGTGTTAGGAGTTCCATGGGACTGGAGGATTTTGGAATGGGGCTGTGACCTGCTACTCCTGACTGGCAGACACCGTATGGATAGCTCCCTTCTGCTGTGCATTTGCTCTGTATTGTGATGGTCACGATCCTTTCTCCAAGAATTTGCTGGCACTCTCTCTGTCTATTCAAATCACAGGTCATTTAAATTGTTTCTTTAACGCTCACTACTGACAAAACAGCTAAATCAGATCCAGAGCATGCAACGTTTGCAGAATTTATTCTCTAGAGATGTCTTGCTTTGCGGGGCCCTGGTGCTCTGTTTGCATTTCATCCTGAAGGAGGACTAAACCTCCACTACAAATGGGAAAGAAGTGTTCTGAACCGCACCTTGTATAATCGATGCCAAATGATGTTACTGTTGGAAGATTCTGGCTGCTTTGGCATTTGCTTGCCAGCTGAGAGAACGCAGCAGGGCTGCGGGGTTGTGCAGTATTCTGTCTGCTTGTGATCAGAACGCTGCACGGTTCCAAGTAGTGCATGGTTTACAATGTTGTGTGTATCTATGAGGGTGACATTTTCAAGCAAGCTGCCTGTTGCTTTGCAAATGAAAAGAAAGGGTTTTAGCACAGAAATGTTTTCATGAAGAAAATTGCAAGCACCAAGTTAAGGAATTGTTCTAGAAGTATGTGTGTTACTAAATGTAAAGAGCAGTCAAACCACGGTTAGTTCAATATGCTTGGTAGCTATTTTTGCATGACCTGTTTAACCTGGTTAAAATGTTTTTCCAGGGGGAGAGGAGGGGGTTAAGACTTATGAATTCAATGGAGTATGTGACTGGTATATCCCCTTATCAGCTCCCCGTCATTAACAATAGTGTGATACCAGTGCCACCTCCCCCCCACCCCCGTGCAAAAAGGAGACAAGAGCGTAAATGCAGTGAGAAATGGGATGCCCAGAGGCAGACGATTTCGTCCCACCACTGCACCAAATGGCTTAGAGCAACTTTTAACAAAGGGGAGTTCTCTCTGTCTACTTCTCAGTTCATGTGTAGGTATGTTACCTTCCTTATTGATGTATTCGCCTAATGCTGAAAGATGTGTATACCCAGTTTGTATAAAGATTCACTAAATTTTTGAAAGAAAGGATATTTATAACTATTAAAACATGTAACTGCCACCCATCTCTCTATATACTAAAACATTTGGTGTTTTTCATCAGTTGGGGGAAAAAAAGGTGCTGGAACAGAAAAAACATAGCAGCTCTTACTTGTTTGCTTCAAGGCTGCACTGTGAAGACCGAGTAGCAAAACCTAGGTTTAATGCCCAAGCGTTATTTTGGATGCTCCCGTTTTTGGATGCTCAATTAGAGATGCCTGAAGGGGTCTGGTTCTTCAGAGGCAGACTAGAAAATTTCATTTCCTGAAGGTACCTGAGAATCACTCATCACTTCAAAATATCTCAGTCAGTGCTATTTTTTTTTCTTTATGATGCCGCTCTGCACTGGAAACTATACGCTGAGATTTTGTAGCTGTTTGCTTCTTCCTTTTCTAGACCTCCTGGCAACCAAATACAGCTCCAGGAAATACGCGGTACCCGGTTCGCCTCCCACCACTTCACAGCTGTGCTGCAGTAGGGTCTGTACCAAAGACTTCAACCTGATACCGAAATACTAGAGAGACGTACGGTTTTCTTTGTCGAAGCAAAGTAGCTGAATGTTCTGCAGACTGGACGTTCCATAGATAAAAGGAATCCTTGAAGCTGTGTGTACAGGGGTGGAATGGATAAGGAAGTTATGCTGAAATCAGCTACTGCAACTAGGTGAAAAGACTGAGTTCAGTTAGCGGACACAGTGAGGAAGACTATCGACGACCACCAGAGGACCCTGGAAGACCACCAATGAACATAAGAGCGCGTGCGTTAAAGACTCTTGCATATGTTAATGAGTTCCAAGAAATAACATGAATATGCTAATCATTTCTTAGAACTTTAATGAATATGTATATTCTGATTGTACATAACTCCCATAGTTGAGCAGCCCGGTGCGCACACTAGGTGGAGCGATCCCCTGTGCGCCCGGCGCCGCAATAAAGAATGCCTGCTTTCTAAAACGCCAAATTGAGTCTTAGAGAGTTTTTTGTCTGCCGAATTACGGTAACAAACCTCTAAAGAAAAGTGCCACGCCCTTGAAAATGATCAGCACTTTGCCAGTGGGGTGAGGCCATAGTTCATTCTGAAAATAATACAGTTTTAGAGACAGCTTTATAATACTGCTTTAGTACTGTAGTTCCCAGAACTGTGTGCTGCAGGCGACATGCCTACCAAATGGTTATCAGCTTTTATTTAAACTCTCCTTTTTAACCTCTCCTTAATTTCCAAGACATTTTCTTACGGGTCTAATGCTCAGTTCTTGATCACAGCCAGGAAAAATGTGGTGACTTCTCTTTCATAGTATAACATCTCTCTGCATGCAAAATTTTCTGCCTCTGCATAGATTTTCTGTTATGTAGAGAGGGTGGCAGCCACTTGGTTAACACGAATAACTCGGGAATATTTTCACACAGTCTTACAAGTTTTCATCTTCATCTACAGCAGCAAAGTAGCAAAAAAAAATTTTTTTTTTTTTTTTTTTTACCATTCCTCCTACTAAGTCACACTGGTGGGTTCAGAGAATGAGAGCTTTTTGGAGTAGCCAAACATGATCTTGATATGTACGCAGTTACTTTCAGGTGAGATTTGGACTTGTCCTCTGTTCTAGGAAACCATTATGTAGTTGGCTTTGTGTTAGGAGTTCCATGGGACTGGAGGATTTTGGAATGGGGCTGTGACCTGCTACTCCTGACTGGCAGACACCGTATGGATAGCTTTCTTCTGCTGTGCATTTGCTCTGTATTGTGATGGTCACGATCCTTTCTCCAAGAATTTGCTGGCACTCTCTCTGTCTATTCAAATCACAGGTCATTTAAATTGTTTCTTTAACGCTCACTACTGACAAAACAGCTAAATCAGATCCAGAGCATGCAACGTTTGCAGAATTTATTCTCTAGAGATGTCTTGCTTTGCGGGGCCCTGGTGCTCTGTTTGCATTTCATCCTGAAGGAGGACTAAACCTCCACTACAAATGGGAAAGAAGTGCTCTGAACCGCACCTCGTATAATCGATGCCAAATGATGTTACTGTTGGAAGATTCTGGCTGCTTTGGCATTTGCTTGCCAGCTGAGAGAACGCAGCAGGGCTGCGGGGTTGTGCAGTATTCTGTCTGCTTGTGATCAGAACGCTGCACGGTTCCAAGTAGTGCATGGTTTACAATGTTGTGTGTATCTATGAGGGTGACATTTTCAAGCAAGCTGCCTGTTGCTTTGCAAATGAAAAGAAAGGGTTTTAGCACAGAAATGTTTTCATGAAGAAAATTGCAAGCACCAAGTTAAGGAATTGTTCTAGAAGTATGTGTGTTACTAAATGTAAAGAGCAGTCAAACCACGGTTAGTTCAATATGCTTGGTAGCTATTTTTGCATGACCTGTTTAACCTGGTTAAAATGTTTTTCCAGGGGGAGAGGAGGGGGTTAAGACTTATGAATTCAATGGAGTATGTGACTGGTATATCCCCTTATCAGCTCCCCGTCATTAACAATAGTGTGATACCAGTGCCACCTCCCCCCCACCCCCGTGCAAAAAGGAGACAAGAGCGTAAATGCAGTGAGAAATGGGATGCCCAGAGGCAGACGATTTCGTCCCACCACTGCACCAAATGGCTTAGAGCAACTTTTAACAAAGGGGAGTTCTCTCTGTCTACTTCTCAGTTCATGTGTAGGTATGTTACCTTCCTTATTGATGTATTCGCCTAATGCTGAAAGATGTGTATACCCAGTTTGTATAAAGATTCACTAAATTTTTGAAAGAAAGGATATTTATAACTATTAAAACATGTAACTGCCACCCATCTCTCTATATACTAAAACATTTGGTGTTTTTCATCAGTTGGGGGAAAAAAAGGTGCTGGAACAGAAAAAACATAGCAGCTCTTACTTGTTTGCTTCAAGGCTGCACTGTGAAGACCGAGTAGCAAAACCTAGGTTTAATGCCCAAGCGTTATTTTGGATGCTCCCGTTTTTGGATGCTCAATTAGAGATGCCTGAAGGGGTCTGGTTCTTCAGAGGCAGACTAGAAAATTTCATTTCCTGAAGGTACCTGAGAATCACTCATCACTTCAAAATATCTCAGTCAGTGCTATTTTTTTTTCTTTATGATGCCGCTCTGCACTGGAAACTATACGCTGAGATTTTGTAGCTGTTTGCTTCTTCCTTTTCTAGACCTCCTGGCAACCAAATACAGCTCCAGGAAATACGCGGTACCCGGTTCGCCTCCCACCACTTCACAGCTGTGCTGCAGTAGGGTCTGTACCAAAGACTTCAACCTGATACCGAAATACTAGAGAGACGTACGGTTTTCTTTGTCGAAGCAAAGTAGCTGAATGTTCTGCAGACTGGACGTTCCATAGATAAAAGGAATCCTTGAAGCTGTGTGTACAGGGGTGGAATGGATAAGGAAGTTATGCTGAAATCAGCTACTGCAACTAGGTGAAAAGACTGAGTTCAGTTAGCGGACACAGTGAGGAAGACTATCGACGACCACCAGAGGACCCTGGAAGACCACCAATGAACATAAGAGCGCGTGCGTTAAAGACTCTTGCATATGTTAATGAGTTCCAAGAAATAACATGAATATGCTAATCATTTCTTAGAACTTTAATGAATATGTATATTCTGATTGTACATAACTCCCATAGTTGAGCAGCCCGGTGCGCACACTAGGTGGAGCGATCCCCTGTGCGCCCGGCGCCGCAATAAAGAATGCCTGCTTTCTAAAACGCCAAATTGAGTCTTAGAGAGTTTTTTGTCTGCCGAATTACGGTAACAAACCTCTAAAGAAAAGTGCCACGCCCTTGAAAATGATCAGCACTTTGCCAGTGGGGTGAGGCCATAGTTCATTCTGAAAATAATACAGTTTTAGAGACAGCTTTATAATACTGCTTTAGTACTGTAGTTCCCAGAACTGTGTGCTGCAGGCGACATGCCTACCAAATGGTTATCAGCTTTTATTTAAACTCTCCTTTTTAACCTCTCCTTAATTTCCAAGACATTTTCTTACGGGTCTAATGCTCAGTTCTTGATCACAGCCAGGAAAAATGTGGTGACTTCTCTTTCATAGTATAACATCTCTCTGCATGCAAAATTTTCTGCCTCTGCATAGATTTTCTGTTATGTAGAGAGGGTGGCAGCCACTTGGTTAACACGAATAACTCGGGAATATTTTCACACAGTCTTACAAGTTTTCATCTTCATCTACAGCAGCAAAGTAGCAAAAAAAAATTTTTTTTTTTTTTTTTTTTACCATTCCTCCTACTAAGTCACACTGGTGGGTTCAGAGAATGAGAGCTTTTTGGAGTAGCCAAACATGATCTTGATATGTACGCAGTTACTTTCAGGTGAGATTTGGACTTGTCCTCTGTTCTAGGAAACCATTATGTAGTTGGCTTTGTGTTAGGAGTTCCATGGGACTGGAGGATTTTGGAATGGGGCTGTGACCTGCTACTCCTGACTGGCAGACACCGTATGGATAGCTTTCTTCTGCTGTGCATTTGCTCTGTATTGTGATGGTCACGATCCTTTCTCCAAGAATTTGCTGGCACTCTCTCTGTCTATTCAAATCACAGGTCATTTAAATTGTTTCTTTAACGCTCACTACTGACAAAACAGCTAAATCAGATCCAGAGCATGCAACGTTTGCAGAATTTATTCTCTAGAGATGTCTTGCTTTGCGGGGCCCTGGTGCTCTGTTTGCATTTCATCCTGAAGGAGGACTAAACCTCCACTACAAATGGGAAAGAAGTGCTCTGAACCGCACCTCGTATAATCGATGCCAAATGATGTTACTGTTGGAAGATTCTGGCTGCTTTGGCATTTGCTTGCCAGCTGAGAGAACGCAGCAGGGCTGCGGGGTTGTGCAGTATTCTGTCTGCTTGTGATCAGAACGCTGCACGGTTCCAAGTAGTGCATGGTTTACAATGTTGTGTGTATCTATGAGGGTGACATTTTCAAGCAAGCTGCCTGTTGCTTTGCAAATGAAAAGAAAGGGTTTTAGCACAGAAATGTTTTCATGAAGAAAATTGCAAGCACCAAGTTAAGGAATTGTTCTAGAAGTATGTGTGTTACTAAATGTAAAGAGCAGTCAAACCACGGTTAGTTCAATATGCTTGGTAGCTATTTTTGCATGACCTGTTTAACCTGGTTAAAATGTTTTTCCAGGGGGAGAGGAGGGGGTTAAGACTTATGAATTCAATGGAGTATGTGACTGGTATATCCCCTTATCAGCTCCCCGTCATTAACAATAGTGTGATACCAGTGCCACCTCCCCCCCACCCCCGTGCAAAAAGGAGACAAGAGCGTAAATGCAGTGAGAAATGGGATGCCCAGAGGCAGACGATTTCGTCCCACCACTGCACCAAATGGCTTAGAGCAACTTTTAACAAAGGGGAGTTCTCTCTGTCTACTTCTCAGTTCATGTGTAGGTATGTTACCTTCCTTATTGATGTATTCGCCTAATGCTGAAAGATGTGTATACCCAGTTTGTATAAAGATTCACTAAATTTTTGAAAGAAAGGATATTTATAACTATTAAAACATGTAACTGCCACCCATCTCTCTATATACTAAAACATTTGGTGTTTTTCATCAGTTGGGGGAAAAAAAGGTGCTGGAACAGAAAAAACATAGCAGCTCTTACTTGTTTGCTTCAAGGCTGCACTGTGAAGACCGAGTAGCAAAACCTAGGTTTAATGCCCAAGCGTTATTTTGGATGCTCCCGTTTTTGGATGCTCAATTAGAGATGCCTGAAGGGGTCTGGTTCTTCAGAGGCAGACTAGAAAATTTCATTTCCTGAAGGTACCTGAGAATCACTCATCACTTCAAAATATCTCAGTCAGTGCTATTTTTTTTTCTTTATGATGCCGCTCTGCACTGGAAACTATACGCTGAGATTTTGTAGCTGTTTGCTTCTTCCTTTTCTAGACCTCCTGGCAACCAAATACAGCTCCAGGAAATACGCGGTACCCGGTTCGCCTCCCACCACTTCACAGCTGTGCTGCAGTAGGGTCTGTACCAAAGACTTCAACCTGATACCGAAATACTAGAGAGACGTACGGTTTTCTTTGTCGAAGCAAAGTAGCTGAATGTTCTGCAGACTGGACGTTCCATAGATAAAAGGAATCCTTGAAGCTGTGTGTACAGGGGTGGAATGGATAAGGAAGTTATGCTGAAATCAGCTACTGCAACTAGGTGAAAAGACTGAGTTCAGTTAGCGGACACAGTGAGGAAGACTATCGACGACCACCAGAGGACCCTGGAAGACCACCAATGAACATAAGAGCGCGTGCGTTAAAGACTCTTGCATATGTTAATGAGTTCCAAGAAATAACATGAATATGCTAATCATTTCTTAGAACTTTAATGAATATGTATATTCTGATTGTACATAACTCCCATAGTTGAGCAGCCCGGTGCGCACACTAGGTGGAGCGATCCCCTGTGCGCCCGGCGCCGCAATAAAGAATGCCTGCTTTCTAAAACGCCAAATTGAGTCTTAGAGAGTTTTTTGTCTGCCGAATTACGGTAACAAACCTCTAAAGAAAAGTGCCACGCCCTTGAAAATGATCAGCACTTTGCCAGTGGGGTGAGGCCATAGTTCATTCTGAAAATAATACAGTTTTAGAGACAGCTTTATAATACTGCTTTAGTACTGTAGTTCCCAGAACTGTGTGCTGCAGGCGACATGCCTACCAAATGGTTATCAGCTTTTATTTAAACTCTCCTTTTTAACCTCTCCTTAATTTCCAAGACATTTTCTTACGGGTCTAATGCTCAGTTCTTGATCACAGCCAGGAAAAATGTGGTGACTTCTCTTTCATAGTATAACATCTCTCTGCATGCAAAATTTTCTGCCTCTGCATAGATTTTCTGTTATGTAGAGAGGGTGGCAGCCACTTGGTTAACACGAATAACTCGGGAATATTTTCACACAGTCTTACAAGTTTTCATCTTCATCTACAGCAGCAAAGTAGCAAAAAAAAATTTTTTTTTTTTTTTTTTTTACCATTCCTCCTACTAAGTCACACTGGTGGGTTCAGAGAATGAGAGCTTTTTGGAGTAGCCAAACATGATCTTGATATGTACGCAGTTACTTTCAGGTGAGATTTGGACTTGTCCTCTGTTCTAGGAAACCATTATGTAGTTGGCTTTGTGTTAGGAGTTCCATGGGACTGGAGGATTTTGGAATGGGGCTGTGACCTGCTACTCCTGACTGGCAGACACCGTATGGATAGCTCCCTTCTGCTGTGCATTTGCTCTGTATTGTGATGGTCACGATCCTTTCTCCAAGAATTTGCTGGCACTCTCTCTGTCTATTCAAATCACAGGTCATTTAAATTGTTTCTTTAACGCTCACTACTGACAAAACAGCTAAATCAGATCCAGAGCATGCAACGTTTGCAGAATTTATTCTCTAGAGATGTCTTGCTTTGCGGGGCCCTGGTGCTCTGTTTGCATTTCATCCTGAAGGAGGACTAAACCTCCACTACAAATGGGAAAGAAGTGCTCTGAACCGCACCTCGTATAATCGATGCCAAATGATGTTACTGTTGGAAGATTCTGGCTGCTTTGGCATTTGCTTGCCAGCTGAGAGAACGCAGCAGGGCTGCGGGGTTGTGCAGTATTCTGTCTGCTTGTGATCAGAACGCTGCACGGTTCCAAGTAGTGCATGGTTTACAATGTTGTGTGTATCTATGAGGGTGACATTTTCAAGCAAGCTGCCTGTTGCTTTGCAAATGAAAAGAAAGGGTTTTAGCACAGAAATGTTTTCATGAAGAAAATTGCAAGCACCAAGTTAAGGAATTGTTCTAGAAGTATGTGTGTTACTAAATGTAAAGAGCAGTCAAACCACGGTTAGTTCAATATGCTTGGTAGCTATTTTTGCATGACCTGTTTAACCTGGTTAAAATGTTTTTCCAGGGGGAGAGGAGGGGGTTAAGACTTATGAATTCAATGGAGTATGTGACTGGTATATCCCCTTATCAGCTCCCCGTCATTAACAATAGTGTGATACCAGTGCCACCTCCCCCCCACCCCCGTGCAAAAAGGAGACAAGAGCGTAAATGCAGTGAGAAATGGGATGCCCAGAGGCAGACGATTTCGTCCCACCACTGCACCAAATGGCTTAGAGCAACTTTTAACAAAGGGGAGTTCTCTCTGTCTACTTCTCAGTTCATGTGTAGGTATGTTACCTTCCTTATTGATGTATTCGCCTAATGCTGAAAGATGTGTATACCCAGTTTGTATAAAGATTCACTAAATTTTTGAAAGAAAGGATATTTATAACTATTAAAACATGTAACTGCCACCCATCTCTCTATATACTAAAACATTTGGTGTTTTTCATCAGTTGGGGGAAAAAAAGGTGCTGGAACAGAAAAAACATAGCAGCTCTTACTTGTTTGCTTCAAGGCTGCACTGTGAAGACCGAGTAGCAAAACCTAGGTTTAATGCCCAAGCGTTATTTTGGATGCTCCCGTTTTTGGATGCTCAATTAGAGATGCCTGAAGGGGTCTGGTTCTTCAGAGGCAGACTAGAAAATTTCATTTCCTGAAGGTACCTGAGAATCACTCATCACTTCAAAATATCTCAGTCAGTGCTATTTTTTTTTCTTTATGATGCCGCTCTGCACTGGAAACTATACGCTGAGATTTTGTAGCTGTTTGCTTCTTCCTTTTCTAGACCTCCTGGCAACCAAATACAGCTCCAGGAAATACGCGGTACCCGGTTCGCCTCCCACCACTTCACAGCTGTGCTGCAGTAGGGTCTGTACCAAAGACTTCAACCTGATACCGAAATACTAGAGAGACGTACGGTTTTCTTTGTCGAAGCAAAGTAGCTGAATGTTCTGCAGACTGGACGTTCCATAGATAAAAGGAATCCTTGAAGCTGTGTGTACAGGGGTGGAATGGATAAGGAAGTTATGCTGAAATCAGCTACTGCAACTAGGTGAAAAGACTGAGTTCAGTTAGCGGACACAGTGAGGAAGACTATCGACGACCACCAGAGGACCCTGGAAGACCACCAATGAACATAAGAGCGCGTGCGTTAAAGACTCTTGCATATGTTAATGAGTTCCAAGAAATAACATGAATATGCTAATCATTTCTTAGAACTTTAATGAATATGTATATTCTGATTGTACATAACTCCCATAGTTGAGCAGCCCGGTGCGCACACTAGGTGGAGCGATCCCCTGTGCGCCCGGCGCCGCAATAAAGAATGCCTGCTTTCTAAAACGCCAAATTGAGTCTTAGAGAGTTTTTTGTCTGCCGAATTACGGTAACAAACCTCTAAAGAAAAGTGCCACGCCCTTGAAAATGATCAGCACTTTGCCAGTGGGGTGAGGCCATAGTTCATTCTGAAAATAATACAGTTTTAGAGACAGCTTTATAATACTGCTTTAGTACTGTAGTTCCCAGAACTGTGTGCTGCAGGCGACATGCCTACCAAATGGTTATCAGCTTTTATTTAAACTCTCCTTTTTAACCTCTCCTTAATTTCCAAGACATTTTCTTACGGGTCTAATGCTCAGTTCTTGATCACAGCCAGGAAAAATGTGGTGACTTCTCTTTCATAGTATAACATCTCTCTGCATGCAAAATTTTCTGCCTCTGCATAGATTTTCTGTTATGTAGAGAGGGTGGCAGCCACTTGGTTAACACGAATAACTCGGGAATATTTTCACACAGTCTTACAAGTTTTCATCTTCATCTACAGCAGCAAAGTAGCAAAAAAAAATTTTTTTTTTTTTTTTTTTTACCATTCCTCCTACTAAGTCACACTGGTGGGTTCAGAGAATGAGAGCTTTTTGGAGTAGCCAAACATGATCTTGATATGTACGCAGTTACTTTCAGGTGAGATTTGGACTTGTCCTCTGTTCTAGGAAACCATTATGTAGTTGGCTTTGTGTTAGGAGTTCCATGGGACTGGAGGATTTTGGAATGGGGCTGTGACCTGCTACTCCTGACTGGCAGACACCGTATGGATAGCTCCCTTCTGCTGTGCATTTGCTCTGTATTGTGATGGTCACGATCCTTTCTCCAAGAATTTGCTGGCACTCTCTCTGTCTATTCAAATCACAGGTCATTTAAATTGTTTCTTTAACGCTCACTACTGACAAAACAGCTAAATCAGATCCAGAGCATGCAACGTTTGCAGAATTTATTCTCTAGAGATGTCTTGCTTTGCGGGGCCCTGGTGCTCTGTTTGCATTTCATCCTGAAGGAGGACTAAACCTCCACTACAAATGGGAAAGAAGTGCTCTGAACCGCACCTCGTATAATCGATGCCAAATGATGTTACTGTTGGAAGATTCTGGCTGCTTTGGCATTTGCTTGCCAGCTGAGAGAACGCAGCAGGGCTGCGGGGTTGTGCAGTATTCTGTCTGCTTGTGATCAGAACGCTGCACGGTTCCAAGTAGTGCATGGTTTACAATGTTGTGTGTATCTATGAGGGTGACATTTTCAAGCAAGCTGCCTGTTGCTTTGCAAATGAAAAGAAAGGGTTTTAGCACAGAAATGTTTTCATGAAGAAAATTGCAAGCACCAAGTTAAGGAATTGTTCTAGAAGTATGTGTGTTACTAAATGTAAAGAGCAGTCAAACCACGGTTAGTTCAATATGCTTGGTAGCTATTTTTGCATGACCTGTTTAACCTGGTTAAAATGTTTTTCCAGGGGGAGAGGAGGGGGTTAAGACTTATGAATTCAATGGAGTATGTGACTGGTATATCCCCTTATCAGCTCCCCGTCATTAACAATAGTGTGATACCAGTGCCACCTCCCCCCCACCCCCGTGCAAAAAGGAGACAAGAGCGTAAATGCAGTGAGAAATGGGATGCCCAGAGGCAGACGATTTCGTCCCACCACTGCACCAAATGGCTTAGAGCAACTTTTAACAAAGGGGAGTTCTCTCTGTCTACTTCTCAGTTCATGTGTAGGTATGTTACCTTCCTTATTGATGTATTCGCCTAATGCTGAAAGATGTGTATACCCAGTTTGTATAAAGATTCACTAAATTTTTGAAAGAAAGGATATTTATAACTATTAAAACATGTAACTGCCACCCATCTCTCTATATACTAAAACATTTGGTGTTTTTCATCAGTTGGGGGAAAAAAAGGTGCTGGAACAGAAAAAACATAGCAGCTCTTACTTGTTTGCTTCAAGGCTGCACTGTGAAGACCGAGTAGCAAAACCTAGGTTTAATGCCCAAGCGTTATTTTGGATGCTCCCATTTTTGGATGCTCAATTAGAGATGCCTGAAGGGGTCTGGTTCTTCAGAGGCAGACTAGAAAATTTCATTTCCTGAAGGTACCTGAGAATCACTCATCACTTCAAAATATCTCAGTCAGTGCTATTTTTTTTTCTTTATGATGCCGCTCTGCACTGGAAACTATACGCTGAGATTTTGTAGCTGTTTGCTTCTTCCTTTTCTAGACCTCCTGGCAACCAAATACAGCTCCAGGAAATACGCGGTACCCGGTTCGCCTCCCACCACTTCACAGCTGTGCTGCAGTAGGGTCTGTACCAAAGACTTCAACCTGATACCGAAATACTAGAGAGACGTACGGTTTTCTTTGTCGAAGCAAAGTAGCTGAATGTTCTGCAGACTGGACGTTCCATAGATAAAAGGAATCCTTGAAGCTGTGTGTACAGGGGTGGAATGGATAAGGAAGTTATGCTGAAATCAGCTACTGCAACTAGGTGAAAAGACTGAGTTCAGTTAGCGGACACAGTGAGGAAGACTATCGACGACCACCAGAGGACCCTGGAAGACCACCAATGAACATAAGAGCGCGTGCGTTAAAGACTCTTGCATATGTTAATGAGTTCCAAGAAATAACATGAATATGCTAATCATTTCTTAGAACTTTAATGAATATGTATATTCTGATTGTACATAACTCCCATAGTTGAGCAGCCCGGTGCGCACACTAGGTGGAGCGATCCCCTGTGCGCCCGGCGCCGCAATAAAGAATGCCTGCTTTCTAAAACGCCAAATTGAGTCTTAGAGAGTTTTTTGTCTGCCGAATTACGGTAACAAACCTCTAAAGAAAAGTGCCACGCCCTTGAAAATGATCAGCACTTTGCCAGTGGGGTGAGGCCATAGTTCATTCTGAAAATAATACAGTTTTAGAGACAGCTTTATAATACTGCTTTAGTACTGTACTTCCCAGAACTGTGTGCTGCAGGCGACATGCCTACCAAATGGTTATCAGCTTTTATTTAAACTCTCCTTTTTAACCTCTCCTTAATTTCCAAGACATTTTCTTACGGGTCTAATGCTCAGTTCTTGATCACAGCCAGGAAAAATGTGGTGACTTCTCTTTCATAGTATAACATCTCTCTGCATGCAAAATTTTCTGCCTCTGCATAGATTTTCTGTTATGTAGAGAGGGTGGCAGCCACTTGGTTAACACGAATAACTCGGGAATATTTTCACACAGTCTTACAAGTTTTCATCTTCATCTACAGCAGCAAAGTAGCAAAAAAAAATTTTTTTTTTTTTTTTTTTTACCATTCCTCCTACTAAGTCACACTGGTGGGTTCAGAGAATGAGAGCTTTTTGGAGTAGCCAAACATGATCTTGATATGTACGCAGTTACTTTCAGGTGAGATTTGGACTTGTCCTCTGTTCTAGGAAACCATTATGTAGTTGGCTTTGTGTTAGGAGTTCCATGGGACTGGAGGATTTTGGAATGGGGCTGTGACCTGCTACTCCTGACTGGCAGACACCGTATGGATAGCTCCCTTCTGCTGTGCATTTGCTCTGTATTGTGATGGTCACGATCCTTTCTCCAAGAATTTGCTGGCACTCTCTCTGTCTATTCAAATCACAGGTCATTTAAATTGTTTCTTTAACGCTCACTACTGACAAAACAGCTAAATCAGATCCAGAGCATGCAACGTTTGCAGAATTTATTCTCTAGAGATGTCTTGCTTTGCGGGGCCCTGGTGCTCTGTTTGCATTTCATCCTGAAGGAGGACTAAACCTCCACTACAAATGGGAAAGAAGTGCTCTGAACCGCACCTCGTATAATCGATGCCAAATGATGTTACTGTTGGAAGATTCTGGCTGCTTTGGCATTTGCTTGCCAGCTGAGAGAACGCAGCAGGGCTGCGGGGTTGTGCAGTATTCTGTCTGCTTGTGATCAGAACGCTGCACGGTTCCAAGTAGTGCATGGTTTACAATGTTGTGTGTATCTATGAGGGTGACATTTTCAAGCAAGCTGCCTGTTGCTTTGCAAATGAAAAGAAAGGGTTTTAGCACAGAAATGTTTTCATGAAGAAAATTGCAAGCACCAAGTTAAGGAATTGTTCTAGAAGTATGTGTGTTACTAAATGTAAAGAGCAGTCAAACCACGGTTAGTTCAATATGCTTGGTAGCTATTTTTGCATGACCTGTTTAACCTGGTTAAAATGTTTTTCCAGGGGGAGAGGAGGGGGTTAAGACTTATGAATTCAATGGAGTATGTGACTGGTATATCCCCTTATCAGCTCCCCGTCATTAACAATAGTGTGATACCAGTGCCACCTCCCCCCCACCCCCGTGCAAAAAGGAGACAAGAGCGTAAATGCAGTGAGAAATGGGATGCCCAGAGGCAGACGATTTCGTCCCACCACTGCACCAAATGGCTTAGAGCAACTTTTAACAAAGGGGAGTTCTCTCTGTCTACTTCTCAGTTCATGTGTAGGTATGTTACCTTCCTTATTGATGTATTCGCCTAATGCTGAAAGATGTGTATACCCAGTTTGTATAAAGATTCACTAAATTTTTGAAAGAAAGGATATTTATAACTATTAAAACATGTAACTGCCACCCATCTCTCTATATACTAAAACATTTGGTGTTTTTCATCAGTTGGGGGAAAAAAAGGTGCTGGAACAGAAAAAACATAGCAGCTCTTACTTGTTTGCTTCAAGGCTGCACTGTGAAGACCGAGTAGCAAAACCTAGGTTTAATGCCCAAGCGTTATTTTGGATGCTCCCGTTTTTGGATGCTCAATTAGAGATGCCTGAAGGGGTCTGGTTCTTCAGAGGCAGACTAGAAAATTTCATTTCCTGAAGGTACCTGAGAATCACTCATCACTTCAAAATATCTCAGTCAGTGCTATTTTTTTTTCTTTATGATGCCGCTCTGCACTGGAAACTATACGCTGAGATTTTGTAGCTGTTTGCTTCTTCCTTTTCTAGACCTCCTGGCAACCAAATACAGCTCCAGGAAATACGCGGTACCCGGTTCGCCTCCCACCACTTCACAGCTGTGCTGCAGTAGGGTCTGTACCAAAGACTTCAACCTGATACCGAAATACTAGAGAGACGTACGGTTTTCTTTGTCGAAGCAAAGTAGCTGAATGTTCTGCAGACTGGACGTTCCATAGATAAAAGGAATCCTTGAAGCTGTGTGTACAGGGGTGGAATGGATAAGGAAGTTATGCTGAAATCAGCTACTGCAACTAGGTGAAAAGACTGAGTTCAGTTAGCGGACACAGTGAGGAAGACTATCGACGACCACCAGAGGACCCTGGAAGACCACCAATGAACATAAGAGCGCGTGCGTTAAAGACTCTTGCATATGTTAATGAGTTCCAAGAAATAACATGAATATGCTAATCATTTCTTAGAACTTTAATGAATATGTATATTCTGATTGTACATAACTCCCATAGTTGAGCAGCCCGGTGCGCACACTAGGTGGAGCGATCCCCTGTGCGCCCGGCGCCGCAATAAAGAATGCCTGCTTTCTAAAACGCCAAATTGAGTCTTAGAGAGTTTTTTGTCTGCCGAATTACGGTAACAAACCTCTAAAGAAAAGTGCCACGCCCTTGAAAATGATCAGCACTTTGCCAGTGGGGTGAGGCCATAGTTCATTCTGAAAATAATACAGTTTTAGAGACAGCTTTATAATACTGCTTTAGTACTGTAGTTCCCAGAACTGTGTGCTGCAGGCGACATGCCTACCAAATGGTTATCAGCTTTTATTTAAACTCTCCTTTTTAACCTCTCCTTAATTTCCAAGACATTTTCTTACGGGTCTAATGCTCAGTTCTTGATCACAGCCAGGAAAAATGTGGTGACTTCTCTTTCATAGTATAACATCTCTCTGCATGCAAAATTTTCTGCCTCTGCATAGATTTTCTGTTATGTAGAGAGGGTGGCAGCCACTTGGTTAACACGAATAACTCGGGAATATTTTCACACAGTCTTACAAGTTTTCATCTTCATCTACAGCAGCAAAGTAGCAAAAAAAAATTTATTTTTTTTTTTTTTTTACCATTCCTCCTACTAAGTCACACTGGTGGGTTCAGAGAATGAGAGCTTTTTGGAGTAGCCAAACATGATCTTGATATGTACGCAGTTACTTTCAGGTGAGATTTGGACTTGTCCTCTGTTCTAGGAAACCATTATGTAGTTGGCTTTGTGTTAGGAGTTCCATGGGACTGGAGGATTTTGGAAGGGGACTGTGACCTGCTACTCCTGACTGGCAGACACCGTATGGATAGCTCCCTTCTGCTGTGCATTTGCTCTGTATTGTGATGGTCACGATCCTTTCTCCAAGAATTTGCTGGCACTCTCTCTGTCTATTCAAATCACAGGTCATTTAAATTGTTTCTTTAACGCTCACTACTGACAAAACAGCTAAATCAGATCCAGAGCATGCAACGTTTGCAGAATTTATTCTCTAGAGATGTCTTGCTTTGCGGGGCCCTGGTGCTCTGTTTGCATTTCATCCTGAAGGAGGACTAAACCTCCACTACAAATGGGA
The DNA here is from genome assembly GCF_965638725.1 of Aptenodytes patagonicus. Taxonomy (NCBI): domain Eukaryota; kingdom Metazoa; phylum Chordata; class Aves; order Sphenisciformes; family Spheniscidae; genus Aptenodytes; species Aptenodytes patagonicus. The sequence goes on along the minus strand of NW_027472113.1, from coordinate 97,868 downwards.
AAGAAGTGCTCTGAACCGCACCTCGTATAATCGATGCCAAATGATGTTACTGTTGGAAGATTCTGGCTGCTTTGGCATTTGCTTGCCAGCTGAGAGAACGCAGCAGGGCTGCGGGGTTGTGCAGTATTCTGTCTGCTTGTGATCAGAACGCTGCACGGTTCCAAGTAGTGCATGGTTTACAATGTTGTGTGTATCTATGAGGGTGACATTTTCAAGCAAGCTGCCTGTTGCTTTGCAAATGAAAAGAAAGGGTTTTAGCACAGAAATGTTTTCATGAAGAAAATTGCAAGCACCAAGTTAAGGAATTGTTCTAGAAGTATGTGTGTTACTAAATGTAAAGAGCAGTCAAACCACGGTTAGTTCAATATGCTTGGTAGCTATTTTTGCATGACCTGTTTAACCTGGTTAAAATGTTTTTCCAGGGGGAGAGGAGGGGGTTAAGACTTATGAATTCAATGGAGTATGTGACTGGTATATCCCCTTATCAGCTCCCCGTCATTAACAATAGTGTGATACCAGTGCCACCTCCCCCCCACCCCCGTGCAAAAAGGAGACAAGAGCGTAAATGCAGTGAGAAATGGGATGCCCAGAGGCAGACGATTTCGTCCCACCACTGCACCAAATGGCTTAGAGCAACTTTTAACAAAGGGGAGTTCTCTCTGTCTACTTCTCAGTTCATGTGTAGGTATGTTACCTTCCTTATTGATGTATTCGCCTAATGCTGAAAGATGTGTATACCCAGTTTGTATAAAGATTCACTAAATTTTTGAAAGAAAGGATATTTATAACTATTAAAACATGTAACTGCCACCCATCTCTCTATATACTAAAACATTTGGTGTTTTTCATCAGTTGGGGGAAAAAAAGGTGCTGGAACAGAAAAAACATAGCAGCTCTTACTTGTTTGCTTCAAGGCTGCACTGTGAAGACCGAGTAGCAAAACCTAGGTTTAATGCCCAAGCGTTATTTTGGATGCTCCCGTTTTTGGATGCTCAATTAGAGATGCCTGAAGGGGTCTGGTTCTTCAGAGGCAGACTAGAAAATTTCATTTCCTGAAGGTACCTGAGAATCACTCATCACTTCAAAATATCTCAGTCAGTGCTATTTTTTTTTCTTTATGATGCCGCTCTGCACTGGAAACTATACGCTGAGATTTTGTAGCTGTTTGCTTCTTCCTTTTCTAGACCTCCTGGCAACCAAATACAGCTCCAGGAAATACGCGGTACCCGGTTCGCCTCCCACCACTTCACAGCTGTGCTGCAGTAGGGTCTGTACCAAAGACTTCAACCTGATACCGAAATACTAGAGAGACGTACGGTTTTCTTTGTCGAAGCAAAGTAGCTGAATGTTCTGCAGACTGGACGTTCCATAGATAAAAGGAATCCTTGAAGCTGTGTGTACAGGGGTGGAATGGATAAGGAAGTTATGCTGAAATCAGCTACTGCAACTAGGTGAAAAGACTGAGTTCAGTTAGCGGACACAGTGAGGAAGACTATCGACGACCACCAGAGGACCCTGGAAGACCACCAATGAACATAAGAGCGCGTGCGTTAAAGACTCTTGCATATGTTAATGAGTTCCAAGAAATAACATGAATATGCTAATCATTTCTTAGAACTTTAATGAATATGTATATTCTGATTGTACATAACTCCCATAGTTGAGCAGCCCGGTGCGCACACTAGGTGGAGCGATCCCCTGTGCGCCCGGCGCCGCAATAAAGAATGCCTGCTTTCTAAAACGCCAAATTGAGTCTTAGAGAGTTTTTTGTCTGCCGAATTACGGTAACAAACCTCTAAAGAAAAGTGCCACGCCCTTGAAAATGATCAGCACTTTGCCAGTGGGGTGAGGCCATAGTTCATTCTGAAAATAATACAGTTTTAGAGACAGCTTTATAATACTGCTTTAGTACTGTACTTCCCAGAACTGTGTGCTGCAGGCGACATGCCTACCAAATGGTTATCAGCTTTTATTTAAACTCTCCTTTTTAACCTCTCCTTAATTTCCAAGACATTTTCTTACGGGTCTAATGCTCAGTTCTTGATCACAGCCAGGAAAAATGTGGTGACTTCTCTTTCATAGTATAACATCTCTCTGCATGCAAAATTTTCTGCCTCTGCATAGATTTTCTGTTATGTAGAGAGGGTGGCAGCCACTTGGTTAACACGAATAACTCGGGAATATTTTCACACAGTCTTACAAGTTTTCATCTTCATCTACAGCAGCAAAGTAGCAAAAAAAAATTTATTTTTTTTTTTTTTTTACCATTCCTCCTACTAAGTCACACTGGTGGGTTCAGAGAATGAGAGCTTTTTGGAGTAGCCAAACATGATCTTGATATGTACGCAGTTACTTTCAGGTGAGATTTGGACTTGTCCTCTGTTCTAGGAAACCATTATGTAGTTGGCTTTGTGTTAGGAGTTCCATGGGACTGGAGGATTTTGGAAGGGGACTGTGACCTGCTACTCCTGACTGGCAGACACCGTATGGATAGCTCCCTTCTGCTGTGCATTTGCTCTGTATTGTGATGGTCACGATCCTTTCTCCAAGAATTTGCTGGCACTCTCTCTGTCTATTCAAATCACAGGTCATTTAAATTGTTTCTTTAACGCTCACTACTGACAAAACAGCTAAATCAGATCCAGAGCATGCAACGTTTGCAGAATTTATTCTCTAGAGATGTCTTGCTTTGCGGGGCCCTGGTGCTCTGTTTGCATTTCATCCTGAAGGAGGACTAAACCTCCACTACAAATGGGAAAGAAGTGCTCTGAACCGCACCTCGTATAATCGATGCCAAATGATGTTACTGTTGGAAGATTCTGGCTGCTTTGGCATTTGCTTGCCAGCTGAGAGAACGCAGCAGGGCTGCGGGGTTGTGCAGTATTCTGTCTGCTTGTGATCAGAACGCTGCACGGTTCCAAGTAGTGCATGGTTTACAATGTTGTGTGTATCTATGAGGGTGACATTTTCAAGCAAGCTGCCTGTTGCTTTGCAAATGAAAAGAAAGGGTTTTAGCACAGAAATGTTTTCATGAAGAAAATTGCAAGCACCAAGTTAAGGAATTGTTCTAGAAGTATGTGTGTTACTAAATGTAAAGAGCAGTCAAACCACGGTTAGTTCAATATGCTTGGTAGCTATTTTTGCATGACCTGTTTAACCTGGTTAAAATGTTTTTCCAGGGGGAGAGGAGGGGGTTAAGACTTATGAATTCAATGGAGTATGTGACTGGTATATCCCCTTATCAGCTCCCCGTCATTAACAATAGTGTGATACCAGTGCCACCTCCCCCCCACCCCCGTGCAAAAAGGAGACAAGAGCGTAAATGCAGTGAGAAATGGGATGCCCAGAGGCAGACGATTTCGTCCCACCACTGCACCAAATGGCTTAGAGCAACTTTTAACAAAGGGGAGTTCTCTCTGTCTACTTCTCAGTTCATGTGTAGGTATGTTACCTTCCTTATTGATGTATTCGCCTAATGCTGAAAGATGTGTATACCCAGTTTGTATAAAGATTCACTAAATTTTTGAAAGAAAGGATATTTATAACTATTAAAACATGTAACTGCCACCCATCTCTCTATATACTAAAACATTTGGTGTTTTTCATCAGTTGGGGGAAAAAAAGGTGCTGGAACAGAAAAAACATAGCAGCTCTTACTTGTTTGCTTCAAGGCTGCACTGTGAAGACCGAGTAGCAAAACCTAGGTTTAATGCCCAAGCGTTATTTTGGATGCTCCCGTTTTTGGATGCTCAATTAGAGATGCCTGAAGGGGTCTGGTTCTTCAGAGGCAGACTAGAAAATTTCATTTCCTGAAGGTACCTGAGAATCACTCATCACTTCAAAATATCTCAGTCAGTGCTATTTTTTTTTCTTTATGATGCCGCTCTGCACTGGAAACTATACGCTGAGATTTTGTAGCTGTTTGCTTCTTCCTTTTCTAGACCTCCTGGCAACCAAATACAGCTCCAGGAAATACGCGGTACCCGGTTCGCCTCCCACCACTTCACAGCTGTGCTGCAGTAGGGTCTGTACCAAAGACTTCAACCTGATACCGAAATACTAGAGAGACGTACGGTTTTCTTTGTCGAAGCAAAGTAGCTGAATGTTCTGCAGACTGGACGTTCCATAGATAAAAGGAATCCTTGAAGCTGTGTGTACAGGGGTGGAATGGATAAGGAAGTTATGCTGAAATCAGCTACTGCAACTAGGTGAAAAGACTGAGTTCAGTTAGCGGACACAGTGAGGAAGACTATCGACGACCACCAGAGGACCCTGGAAGACCACCAATGAACATAAGAGCGCGTGCGTTAAAGACTCTTGCATATGTTAATGAGTTCCAAGAAATAACATGAATATGCTAATCATTTCTTAGAACTTTAATGAATATGTATATTCTGATTGTACATAACTCCCATAGTTGAGCAGCCCGGTGCGCACACTAGGTGGAGCGATCCCCTGTGCGCCCGGCGCCGCAATAAAGAATGCCTGCTTTCTAAAACGCCAAATTGAGTCTTAGAGAGTTTTTTGTCTGCCGAATTACGGTAACAAACCTCTAAAGAAAAGTGCCACGCCCTTGAAAATGATCAGCACTTTGCCAGTGGGGTGAGGCCATAGTTCATTCTGAAAATAATACAGTTTTAGAGACAGCTTTATAATACTGCTTTAGTACTGTAGTTCCCAGAACTGTGTGCTGCAGGCGACATGCCTACCAAATGGTTATCAGCTTTTATTTAAACTCTCCTTTTTAACCTCTCCTTAATTTCCAAGACATTTTCTTACGGGTCTAATGCTCAGTTCTTGATCACAGCCAGGAAAAATGTGGTGACTTCTCTTTCATAGTATAACATCTCTCTGCATGCAAAATTTTCTGCCTCTGCATAGATTTTCTGTTATGTAGAGAGGGTGGCAGCCACTTGGTTAACACGAATAACTCGGGAATATTTTCACACAGTCTTACAAGTTTTCATCTTCATCTACAGCAGCAAAGTAGCAAAAAAAAATTTTTTTTTTTTTTTTTTTTACCATTCCTCCTACTAAGTCACACTGGTGGGTTCAGAGAATGAGAGCTTTTTGGAGTAGCCAAACATGATCTTGATATGTACGCAGTTACTTTCAGGTGAGATTTGGACTTGTCCTCTGTTCTAGGAAACCATTATGTAGTTGGCTTTGTGTTAGGAGTTCCATGGGACTGGAGGATTTTGGAAGGGGACTGTGACCTGCTACTCCTGACTGGCAGACACCGTATGGATAGCTCCCTTCTGCTGTGCATTTGCTCTGTATTGTGATGGTCACGATCCTTTCTCCAAGAATTTGCTGGCACTCTCTCTGTCTATTCAAATCACAGGTCATTTAAATTGTTTCTTTAACGCTCACTACTGACAAAACAGCTAAATCAGATCCAGAGCATGCAACGTTTGCAGAATTTATTCTCTAGAGATGTCTTGCTTTGCGGGGCCCTGGTGCTCTGTTTGCATTTCATCCTGAAGGAGGACTAAACCTCCACTACAAATGGGAAAGAAGTGCTCTGAACCGCACCTCGTATAATCGATGCCAAATGATGTTACTGTTGGAAGATTCTGGCTGCTTTGGCATTTGCTTGCCAGCTGAGAGAACGCAGCAGGGCTGCGGGGTTGTGCAGTATTCTGTCTGCTTGTGATCAGAACGCTGCACGGTTCCAAGTAGTGCATGGTTTACAATGTTGTGTGTATCTATGAGGGTGACATTTTCAAGCAAGCTGCCTGTTGCTTTGCAAATGAAAAGAAAGGGTTTTAGCACAGAAATGTTTTCATGAAGAAAATTGCAAGCACCAAGTTAAGGAATTGTTCTAGAAGTATGTGTGTTACTAAATGTAAAGAGCAGTCAAACCACGGTTAGTTCAATATGCTTGGTAGCTATTTTTGCATGACCTGTTTAACCTGGTTAAAATGTTTTTCCAGGGGGAGAGGAGGGGGTTAAGACTTATGAATTCAATGGAGTATGTGACTGGTATATCCCCTTATCAGCTCCCCGTCATTAACAATAGTGTGATACCAGTGCCACCTCCCCCCCACCCCCGTGCAAAAAGGAGACAAGAGCGTAAATGCAGTGAGAAATGGGATGCCCAGAGGCAGACGATTTCGTCCCACCACTGCACCAAATGGCTTAGAGCAACTTTTAACAAAGGGGAGTTCTCTCTGTCTACTTCTCAGTTCATGTGTAGGTATGTTACCTTCCTTATTGATGTATTCGCCTAATGCTGAAAGATGTGTATACCCAGTTTGTATAAAGATTCACTAAATTTTTGAAAGAAAGGATATTTATAACTATTAAAACATGTAACTGCCACCCATCTCTCTATATACTAAAACATTTGGTGTTTTTCATCAGTTGGGGGAAAAAAAGGTGCTGGAACAGAAAAAACATAGCAGCTCTTACTTGTTTGCTTCAAGGCTGCACTGTGAAGACCGAGTAGCAAAACCTAGGTTTAATGCCCAAGCGTTATTTTGGATGCTCCCGTTTTTGGATGCTCAATTAGAGATGCCTGAAGGGGTCTGGTTCTTCAGAGGCAGACTAGAAAATTTCATTTCCTGAAGGTACCTGAGAATCACTCATCACTTCAAAATATCTCAGTCAGTGCTATTTTTTTTTCTTTATGATGCCGCTCTGCACTGGAAACTATACGCTGAGATTTTGTAGCTGTTTGCTTCTTCCTTTTCTAGACCTCCTGGCAACCAAATACAGCTCCAGGAAATACGCGGTACCCGGTTCGCCTCCCACCACTTCACAGCTGTGCTGCAGTAGGGTCTGTACCAAAGACTTCAACCTGATACCGAAATACTAGAGAGACGTACGGTTTTCTTTGTCGAAGCAAAGTAGCTGAATGTTCTGCAGACTGGACGTTCCATAGATAAAAGGAATCCTTGAAGCTGTGTGTACAGGGGTGGAATGGATAAGGAAGTTATGCTGAAATCAGCTACTGCAACTAGGTGAAAAGACTGAGTTCAGTTAGCGGACACAGTGAGGAAGACTATCGACGACCACCAGAGGACCCTGGAAGACCACCAATGAACATAAGAGCGCGTGCGTTAAAGACTCTTGCATATGTTAATGAGTTCCAAGAAATAACATGAATATGCTAATCATTTCTTAGAACTTTAATGAATATGTATATTCTGATTGTACATAACTCCCATAGTTGAGCAGCCCGGTGCGCACACTAGGTGGAGCGATCCCCTGTGCGCCCGGCGCCGCAATAAAGAATGCCTGCTTTCTAAAACGCCAAATTGAGTCTTAGAGAGTTTTTTGTCTGCCGAATTACGGTAACAAACCTCTAAAGAAAAGTGCCACGCCCTTGAAAATGATCAGCACTTTGCCAGTGGGGTGAGGCCATAGTTCATTCTGAAAATAATACAGTTTTAGAGACAGCTTTATAATACTGCTTTAGTACTGTACTTCCCAGAACTGTGTGCTGCAGGCGACATGCCTACCAAATGGTTATCAGCTTTTATTTAAACTCTCCTTTTTAACCTCTCCTTAATTTCCAAGACATTTTCTTACGGGTCTAATGCTCAGTTCTTGATCACAGCCAGGAAAAATGTGGTGACTTCTCTTTCATAGTATAACATCTCTCTGCATGCAAAATTTTCTGCCTCTGCATAGATTTTCTGTTATGTAGAGAGGGTGGCAGCCACTTGGTTAACACGAATAACTCGGGAATATTTTCACACAGTCTTACAAGTTTTCATCTTCATCTACAGCAGCAAAGTAGCAAAAAAAAATTTTTTTTTTTTTTTTTTTTACCATTCCTCCTACTAAGTCACACTGGTGGGTTCAGAGAATGAGAGCTTTTTGGAGTAGCCAAACATGATCTTGATATGTACGCAGTTACTTTCAGGTGAGATTTGGACTTGTCCTCTGTTCTAGGAAACCATTATGTAGTTGGCTTTGTGTTAGGAGTTCCATGGGACTGGAGGATTTTGGAATGGGGCTGTGACCTGCTACTCCTGACTGGCAGACACCGTATGGATAGCTCCCTTCTGCTGTGCATTTGCTCTGTATTGTGATGGTCACGATCCTTTCTCCAAGAATTTGCTGGCACTCTCTCTGTCTATTCAAATCACAGGTCATTTAAATTGTTTCTTTAACGCTCACTACTGACAAAACAGCTAAATCAGATCCAGAGCATGCAACGTTTGCAGAATTTATTCTCTAGAGATGTCTTGCTTTGCGGGGCCCTGGTGCTCTGTTTGCATTTCATCCTGAAGGAGGACTAAACCTCCACTACAAATGGGAAAGAAGTGCTCTGAACCGCACCTCGTATAATCGATGCCAAATGATGTTACTGTTGGAAGATTCTGGCTGCTTTGGCATTTGCTTGCCAGCTGAGAGAACGCAGCAGGGCTGCGGGGTTGTGCAGTATTCTGTCTGCTTGTGATCAGAACGCTGCACGGTTCCAAGTAGTGCATGGTTTACAATGTTGTGTGTATCTATGAGGGTGACATTTTCAAGCAAGCTGCCTGTTGCTTTGCAAATGAAAAGAAAGGGTTTTAGCACAGAAATGTTTTCATGAAGAAAATTGCAAGCACCAAGTTAAGGAATTGTTCTAGAAGTATGTGTGTTACTAAATGTAAAGAGCAGTCAAACCACGGTTAGTTCAATATGCTTGGTAGCTATTTTTGCATGACCTGTTTAACCTGGTTAAAATGTTTTTCCAGGGGGAGAGGAGGGGGTTAAGACTTATGAATTCAATGGAGTATGTGACTGGTATATCCCCTTATCAGCTCCCCGTCATTAACAATAGTGTGATACCAGTGCCACCTCCCCCCCACCCCCGTGCAAAAAGGAGACAAGAGCGTAAATGCAGTGAGAAATGGGATGCCCAGAGGCAGACGATTTCGTCCCACCACTGCACCAAATGGCTTAGAGCAACTTTTAACAAAGGGGAGTTCTCTCTGTCTACTTCTCAGTTCATGTGTAGGTATGTTACCTTCCTTATTGATGTATTCGCCTAATGCTGAAAGATGTGTATACCCAGTTTGTATAAAGATTCACTAAATTTTTGAAAGAAAGGATATTTATAACTATTAAAACATGTAACTGCCACCCATCTCTCTATATACTAAAACATTTGGTGTTTTTCATCAGTTGGGGGAAAAAAAGGTGCTGGAACAGAAAAAACATAGCAGCTCTTACTTGTTTGCTTCAAGGCTGCACTGTGAAGACCGAGTAGCAAAACCTAGGTTTAATGCCCAAGCGTTATTTTGGATGCTCCCGTTTTTGGATGCTCAATTAGAGATGCCTGAAGGGGTCTGGTTCTTCAGAGGCAGACTAGAAAATTTCATTTCCTGAAGGTACCTGAGAATCACTCATCACTTCAAAATATCTCAGTCAGTGCTATTTTTTTTTCTTTATGATGCCGCTCTGCACTGGAAACTATACGCTGAGATTTTGTAGCTGTTTGCTTCTTCCTTTTCTAGACCTCCTGGCAACCAAATACAGCTCCAGGAAATACGCGGTACCCGGTTCGCCTCCCACCACTTCACAGCTGTGCTGCAGTAGGGTCTGTACCAAAGACTTCAACCTGATACCGAAATACTAGAGAGACGTACGGTTTTCTTTGTCGAAGCAAAGTAGCTGAATGTTCTGCAGACTGGACGTTCCATAGATAAAAGGAATCCTTGAAGCTGTGTGTACAGGGGTGGAATGGATAAGGAAGTTATGCTGAAATCAGCTACTGCAACTAGGTGAAAAGACTGAGTTCAGTTAGCGGACACAGTGAGGAAGACTATCGACGACCACCAGAGGACCCTGGAAGACCACCAATGAACATAAGAGCGCGTGCGTTAAAGACTCTTGCATATGTTAATGAGTTCCAAGAAATAACATGAATATGCTAATCATTTCTTAGAACTTTAATGAATATGTATATTCTGATTGTACATAACTCCCATAGTTGAGCAGCCCGGTGCGCACACTAGGTGGAGCGATCCCCTGTGCGCCCGGCGCCGCAATAAAGAATGCCTGCTTTCTAAAACGCCAAATTGAGTCTTAGAGAGTTTTTTGTCTGCCGAATTACGGTAACAAACCTCTAAAGAAAAGTGCCACGCCCTTGAAAATGATCAGCACTTTGCCAGTGGGGTGAGGCCATAGTTCATTCTGAAAATAATACAGTTTTAGAGACAGCTTTATAATACTGCTTTAGTACTGTAGTTCCCAGAACTGTGTGCTGCAGGCGACATGCCTACCAAATGGTTATCAGCTTTTATTTAAACTCTCCTTTTTAACCTCTCCTTAATTTCCAAGACATTTTCTTACGGGTCTAATGCTCAGTTCTTGATCACAGCCAGGAAAAATGTGGTGACTTCTCTTTCATAGTATAACATCTCTCTGCATGCAAAATTTTCTGCCTCTGCATAGATTTTCTGTTATGTAGAGAGGGTGGCAGCCACTTGGTTAACACGAATAACTCGGGAATATTTTCACACAGTCTTACAAGTTTTCATCTTCATCTACAGCAGCAAAGTAGCAAAAAAAAATTTTTTTTTTTTTTTTTTTTACCATTCCTCCTACTAAGTCACACTGGTGGGTTCAGAGAATGAGAGCTTTTTGGAGTAGCCAAACATGATCTTGATATGTACGCAGTTACTTTCAGGTGAGATTTGGACTTGTCCTCTGTTCTAGGAAACCATTATGTAGTTGGCTTTGTGTTAGGAGTTCCATGGGACTGGAGGATTTTGGAAGGGGACTGTGACCTGCTACTCCTGACTGGCAGACACCGTATGGATAGCTCCCTTCTGCTGTGCATTTGCTCTGTATTGTGATGGTCACGATCCTTTCTCCAAGAATTTGCTGGCACTCTCTCTGTCTATTCAAATCACAGGTCATTTAAATTGTTTCTTTAACGCTCACTACTGACAAAACAGCTAAATCAGATCCAGAGCATGCAACGTTTGCAGAATTTATTCTCTAGAGATGTCTTGCTTTGCGGGGCCCTGGTGCTCTGTTTGCATTTCATCCTGAAGGAGGACTAAACCTCCACTACAAATGGGAAAGAAGTGCTCTGAACCGCACCTCGTATAATCGATGCCAAATGATGTTACTGTTGGAAGATTCTGGCTGCTTTGGCATTTGCTTGCCAGCTGAGAGAACGCAGCAGGGCTGCGGGGTTGTGCAGTATTCTGTCTGCTTGTGATCAGAACGCTGCACGGTTCCAAGTAGTGCATGGTTTACAATGTTGTGTGTATCTATGAGGGTGACATTTTCAAGCAAGCTGCCTGTTGCTTTGCAAATGAAAAGAAAGGGTTTTAGCACAGAAATGTTTTCATGAAGAAAATTGCAAGCACCAAGTTAAGGAATTGTTCTAGAAGTATGTGTGTTACTAAATGTAAAGAGCAGTCAAACCACGGTTAGTTCAATATGCTTGGTAGCTATTTTTGCATGACCTGTTTAACCTGGTTAAAATGTTTTTCCAGGGGGAGAGGAGGGGGTTAAGACTTATGAATTCAATGGAGTATGTGACTGGTATATCCCCTTATCAGCTCCCCGTCATTAACAATAGTGTGATACCAGTGCCACCTCCCCCCCACCCCCGTGCAAAAAGGAGACAAGAGCGTAAATGCAGTGAGAAATGGGATGCCCAGAGGCAGACGATTTCGTCCCACCACTGCACCAAATGGCTTAGAGCAACTTTTAACAAAGGGGAGTTCTCTCTGTCTACTTCTCAGTTCATGTGTAGGTATGTTACCTTCCTTATTGATGTATTCGCCTAATGCTGAAAGATGTGTATACCCAGTTTGTATAAAGATTCACTAAATTTTTGAAAGAAAGGATATTTATAACTATTAAAACATGTAACTGCCACCCATCTCTCTATATACTAAAACATTTGGTGTTTTTCATCAGTTGGGGGAAAAAAAGGTGCTGGAACAGAAAAAACATAGCAGCTCTTACTTGTTTGCTTCAAGGCTGCACTGTGAAGACCGAGTAGCAAAACCTAGGTTTAATGCCCAAGCGTTATTTTGGATGCTCCCGTTTTTGGATGCTCAATTAGAGATGCCTGAAGGGGTCTGGTTCTTCAGAGGCAGACTAGAAAATTTCATTTCCTGAAGGTACCTGAGAATCACTCATCACTTCAAAATATCTCAGTCAGTGCTATTTTTTTTTCTTTATGATGCCGCTCTGCACTGGAAACTATACGCTGAGATTTTGTAGCTGTTTGCTTCTTCCTTTTCTAGACCTCCTGGCAACCAAATACAGCTCCAGGAAATACGCGGTACCCGGTTCGCCTCCCACCACTTCACAGCTGTGCTGCAGTAGGGTCTGTACCAAAGACTTCAACCTGATACCGAAATACTAGAGAGACGTACGGTTTTCTTTGTCGAAGCAAAGTAGCTGAATGTTCTGCAGACTGGACGTTCCATAGATAAAAGGAATCCTTGAAGCTGTGTGTACAGGGGTGGAATGGATAAGGAAGTTATGCTGAAATCAGCTACTGCAACTAGGTGAAAAGACTGAGTTCAGTTAGCGGACACAGTGAGGAAGACTATCGACGACCACCAGAGGACCCTGGAAGACCACCAATGAACATAAGAGCGCGTGCGTTAAAGACTCTTGCATATGTTAATGAGTTCCAAGAAATAACATGAATATGCTAATCATTTCTTAGAACTTTAATGAATATGTATATTCTGATTGTACATAACTCCCATAGTTGAGCAGCCCGGTGCGCACACTAGGTGGAGCGATCCCCTGTGCGCCCGGCGCCGCAATAAAGAATGCCTGCTTTCTAAAACGCCAAATTGAGTCTTAGAGAGTTTTTTGTCTGCCGAATTACGGTAACAAACCTCTAAAGAAAAGTGCCACGCCCTTGAAAATGATCAGCACTTTGCCAGTGGGGTGAGGCCATAGTTCATTCTGAAAATAATACAGTTTTAGAGACAGCTTTATAATACTGCTTTAGTACTGTAGTTCCCAGAACTGTGTGCTGCAGGCGACATGCCTACCAAATGGTTATCAGCTTTTATTTAAACTCTCCTTTTTAACCTCTCCTTAATTTCCAAGACATTTTCTTACGGGTCTAATGCTCAGTTCTTGATCACAGCCAGGAAAAATGTGGTGACTTCTCTTTCATAGTATAACATCTCTCTGCATGCAAAATTTTCTGCCTCTGCATAGATTTTCTGTTATGTAGAGAGGGTGGCAGCCACTTGGTTAACACGAATAACTCGGGAATATTTTCACACAGTCTTACAAGTTTTCATCTTCATCTACAGCAGCAAAGTAGCAAAAAAAAATTTTTTTTTTTTTTTTTTTTACCATTCCTCCTACTAAGTCACACTGGTGGGTTCAGAGAATGAGAGCTTTTTGGAGTAGCCAAACATGATCTTGATATGTACGCAGTTACTTTCAGGTGAGATTTGGACTTGTCCTCTGTTCTAGGAAACCATTATGTAGTTGGCTTTGTGTTAGGAGTTCCATGGGACTGGAGGATTTTGGAAGGGGACTGTGACCTGCTACTCCTGACTGGCAGACACCGTATGGATAGCTCCCTTCTGCTGTGCATTTGCTCTGTATTGTGATGGTCACGATCCTTTCTCCAAGAATTTGCTGGCACTCTCTCTGTCTATTCAAATCACAGGTCATTTAAATTGTTTCTTTAACGCTCACTACTGACAAAACAGCTAAATCAGATCCAGAGCATGCAACGTTTGCAGAATTTATTCTCTAGAGATGTCTTGCTTTGCGGGGCCCTGGTGCTCTGTTTGCATTTCATCCTGAAGGAGGACTAAACCTCCACTACAAATGGGAAAGAAGTGTTCTGAACCGCACCTTGTATAATCGATGCCAAATGATGTTACTGTTGGAAGATTCTGGCTGCTTTGGCATTTGCTTGCCAGCTGAGAGAACGCAGCAGGGCTGCGGGGTTGTGCAGTATTCTGTCTGCTTGTGATCAGAACGCTGCACGGTTCCAAGTAGTGCATGGTTTACAATGTTGTGTGTATCTATGAGGGTGACATTTTCAAGCAAGCTGCCTGTTGCTTTGCAAATGAAAAGAAAGGGTTTTAGCACAGAAATGTTTTCATGAAGAAAATTGCAAGCACCAAGTTAAGGAATTGTTCTAGAAGTATGTGTGTTACTAAATGTAAAGAGCAGTCAAACCACGGTTAGTTCAATATGCTTGGTAGCTATTTTTGCATGACCTGTTTAACCTGGTTAAAATGTTTTTCCAGGGGGAGAGGAGGGGGTTAAGACTTATGAATTCAATGGAGTATGTGACTGGTATATCCCCTTATCAGCTCCCCGTCATTAACAATAGTGTGATACCAGTGCCACCTCCCCCCCACCCCCGTGCAAAAAGGAGACAAGAGCGTAAATGCAGTGAGAAATGGGATGCCCAGAGGCAGACGATTTCGTCCCACCACTGCACCAAATGGCTTAGAGCAACTTTTAACAAAGGGGAGTTCTCTCTGTCTACTTCTCAGTTCATGTGTAGGTATGTTACCTTCCTTATTGATGTATTCGCCTAATGCTGAAAGATGTGTATACCCAGTTTGTATAAAGATTCACTAAATTTTTGAAAGAAAGGATATTTATAACTATTAAAACATGTAACTGCCACCCATCTCTCTATATACTAAAACATTTGGTGTTTTTCATCAGTTGGGGGAAAAAAAGGTGCTGGAACAGAAAAAACATAGCAGCTCTTACTTGTTTGCTTCAAGGCTGCACTGTGAAGACCGAGTAGCAAAACCTAGGTTTAATGCCCAAGCGTTATTTTGGATGCTCCCGTTTTTGGATGCTCAATTAGAGATGCCTGAAGGGGTCTGGTTCTTCAGAGGCAGACTAGAAAATTTCATTTCCTGAAGGTACCTGAGAATCACTCATCACTTCAAAATATCTCAGTCAGTGCTATTTTTTTTTCTTTATGATGCCGCTCTGCACTGGAAACTATACGCTGAGATTTTGTAGCTGTTTGCTTCTTCCTTTTCTAGACCTCCTGGCAACCAAATACAGCTCCAGGAAATACGCGGTACCCGGTTCGCCTCCCACCACTTCACAGCTGTGCTGCAGTAGGGTCTGTACCAAAGACTTCAACCTGATACCGAAATACTAGAGAGACGTACGGTTTTCTTTGTCGAAGCAAAGTAGCTGAATGTTCTGCAGACTGGACGTTCCATAGATAAAAGGAATCCTTGAAGCTGTGTGTACAGGGGTGGAATGGATAAGGAAGTTATGCTGAAATCAGCTACTGCAACTAGGTGAAAAGACTGAGTTCAGTTAGCGGACACAGTGAGGAAGACTATCGACGACCACCAGAGGACCCTGGAAGACCACCAATGAACATAAGAGCGCGTGCGTTAAAGACTCTTGCATATGTTAATGAGTTCCAAGAAATAACATGAATATGCTAATCATTTCTTAGAACTTTAATGAATATGTATATTCTGATTGTACATAACTCCCATAGTTGAGCAGCCCGGTGCGCACACTAGGTGGAGCGATCCCCTGTGCGCCCGGCGCCGCAATAAAGAATGCCTGCTTTCTAAAACGCCAAATTGAGTCTTAGAGAGTTTTTTGTCTGCCGAATTACGGTAACAAACCTCTAAAGAAAAGTGCCACGCCCTTGAAAATGATCAGCACTTTGCCAGTGGGGTGAGGCCATAGTTCATTCTGAAAATAATACAGTTTTAGAGACAGCTTTATAATACTGCTTTAGTACTGTAGTTCCCAGAACTGTGTGCTGCAGGCGACATGCCTACCAAATGGTTATCAGCTTTTATTTAAACTCTCCTTTTTAACCTCTCCTTAATTTCCAAGACATTTTCTTACGGGTCTAATGCTCAGTTCTTGATCACAGCCAGGAAAAATGTGGTGACTTCTCTTTCATAGTATAACATCTCTCTGCATGCAAAATTTTCTGCCTCTGCATAGATTTTCTGTTATGTAGAGAGGGTGGCAGCCACTTGGTTAACACGAATAACTCGGGAATATTTTCACACAGTCTTACAAGTTTTCATCTTCATCTACAGCAGCAAAGTAGCAAAAAAAAATTTTTTTTTTTTTTTTTTTTACCATTCCTCCTACTAAGTCACACTGGTGGGTTCAGAGAATGAGAGCTTTTTGGAGTAGCCAAACATGATCTTGATATGTACGCAGTTACTTTCAGGTGAGATTTGGACTTGTCCTCTGTTCTAGGAAACCATTATGTAGTTGGCTTTGTGTTAGGAGTTCCATGGGACTGGAGGATTTTGGAATGGGGCTGTGACCTGCTACTCCTGACTGGCAGACACCGTATGGATAGCTTTCTTCTGCTGTGCATTTGCTCTGTATTGTGATGGTCACGATCCTTTCTCCAAGAATTTGCTGGCACTCTCTCTGTCTATTCAAATCACAGGTCATTTAAATTGTTTCTTTAACGCTCACTACTGACAAAACAGCTAAATCAGATCCAGAGCATGCAACGTTTGCAGAATTTATTCTCTAGAGATGTCTTGCTTTGCGGGGCCCTGGTGCTCTGTTTGCATTTCATCCTGAAGGAGGACTAAACCTCCACTACAAATGGGAAAGAAGTGCTCTGAACCGCACCTCGTATAATCGATGCCAAATGATGTTACTGTTGGAAGATTCTGGCTGCTTTGGCATTTGCTTGCCAGCTGAGAGAACGCAGCAGGGCTGCGGGGTTGTGCAGTATTCTGTCTGCTTGTGATCAGAACGCTGCACGGTTCCAAGTAGTGCATGGTTTACAATGTTGTGTGTATCTATGAGGGTGACATTTTCAAGCAAGCTGCCTGTTGCTTTGCAAATGAAAAGAAAGGGTTTTAGCACAGAAATGTTTTCATGAAGAAAATTGCAAGCACCAAGTTAAGGAATTGTTCTAGAAGTATGTGTGTTACTAAATGTAAAGAGCAGTCAAACCACGGTTAGTTCAATATGCTTGGTAGCTATTTTTGCATGACCTGTTTAACCTGGTTAAAATGTTTTTCCAGGGGGAGAGGAGGGGGTTAAGACTTATGAATTCAATGGAGTATGTGACTGGTATATCCCCTTATCAGCTCCCCGTCATTAACAATAGTGTGATACCAGTGCCACCTCCCCCCCACCCCCGTGCAAAAAGGAGACAAGAGCGTAAATGCAGTGAGAAATGGGATGCCCAGAGGCAGACGATTTCGTCCCACCACTGCACCAAATGGCTTAGAGCAACTTTTAACAAAGGGGAGTTCTCTCTGTCTACTTCTCAGTTCATGTGTAGGTATGTTACCTTCCTTATTGATGTATTCGCCTAATGCTGAAAGATGTGTATACCCAGTTTGTATAAAGATTCACTAAATTTTTGAAAGAAAGGATATTTATAACTATTAAAACATGTAACTGCCACCCATCTCTCTATATACTAAAACATTTGGTGTTTTTCATCAGTTGGGGGAAAAAAAGGTGCTGGAACAGAAAAAACATAGCAGCTCTTACTTGTTTGCTTCAAGGCTGCACTGTGAAGACCGAGTAGCAAAACCTAGGTTTAATGCCCAAGCGTTATTTTGGATGCTCCCGTTTTTGGATGCTCAATTAGAGATGCCTGAAGGGGTCTGGTTCTTCAGAGGCAGACTAGAAAATTTCATTTCCTGAAGGTACCTGAGAATCACTCATCACTTCAAAATATCTCAGTCAGTGCTATTTTTTTTTCTTTATGATGCCGCTCTGCACTGGAAACTATACGCTGAGATTTTGTAGCTGTTTGCTTCTTCCTTTTCTAGACCTCCTGGCAACCAAATACAGCTCCAGGAAATACGCGGTACCCGGTTCGCCTCCCACCACTTCACAGCTGTGCTGCAGTAGGGTCTGTACCAAAGACTTCAACCTGATACCGAAATACTAGAGAGACGTACGGTTTTCTTTGTCGAAGCAAAGTAGCTGAATGTTCTGCAGACTGGACGTTCCATAGATAAAAGGAATCCTTGAAGCTGTGTGTACAGGGGTGGAATGGATAAGGAAGTTATGCTGAAATCAGCTACTGCAACTAGGTGAAAAGACTGAGTTCAGTTAGCGGACACAGTGAGGAAGACTATCGACGACCACCAGAGGACCCTGGAAGACCACCAATGAACATAAGAGCGCGTGCGTTAAAGACTCTTGCATATGTTAATGAGTTCCAAGAAATAACATGAATATGCTAATCATTTCTTAGAACTTTAATGAATATGTATATTCTGATTGTACATAACTCCCATAGTTGAGCAGCCCGGTGCGCACACTAGGTGGAGCGATCCCCTGTGCGCCCGGCGCCGCAATAAAGAATGCCTGCTTTCTAAAACGCCAAATTGAGTCTTAGAGAGTTTTTTGTCTGCCGAATTACGGTAACAAACCTCTAAAGAAAAGTGCCACGCCCTTGAAAATGATCAGCACTTTGCCAGTGGGGTGAGGCCATAGTTCATTCTGAAAATAATACAGTTTTAGAGACAGCTTTATAATACTGCTTTAGTACTGTAGTTCCCAGAACTGTGTGCTGCAGGCGACATGCCTACCAAATGGTTATCAGCTTTTATTTAAACTCTCCTTTTTAACCTCTCCTTAATTTCCAAGACATTTTCTTACGGGTCTAATGCTCAGTTCTTGATCACAGCCAGGAAAAATGTGGTGACTTCTCTTTCATAGTATAACATCTCTCTGCATGCAAAATTTTCTGCCTCTGCATAGATTTTCTGTTATGTAGAGAGGGTGGCAGCCACTTGGTTAACACGAATAACTCGGGAATATTTTCACACAGTCTTACAAGTTTTCATCTTCATCTACAGCAGCAAAGTAGCAAAAAAAAATTTATTTTTTTTTTTTTTTTACCATTCCTCCTACTAAGTCACACTGGTGGGTTCAGAGAATGAGAGCTTTTTGGAGTAGCCAAACATGATCTTGATATGTACGCAGTTACTTTCAGGTGAGATTTGGACTTGTCCTCTGTTCTAGGAAACCATTATGTAGTTGGCTTTGTGTTAGGAGTTCCATGGGACTGGAGGATTTTGGAATGGGGCTGTGACCTGCTACTCCTGACTGGCAGACACCGTATGGATAGCTCCCTTCTGCTGTGCATTTGCTCTGTATTGTGATGGTCACGATCCTTTCTCCAAGAATTTGCTGGCACTCTCTCTGTCTATTCAAATCACAGGTCATTTAAATTGTTTCTTTAACGCTCACTACTGACAAAACAGCTAAATCAGATCCAGAGCATGCAACGTTTGCAGAATTTATTCTCTAGAGATGTCTTGCTTTGCGGGGCCCTGGTGCTCTGTTTGCATTTCATCCTGAAGGAGGACTAAACCTCCACTACAAATGGGAAAGAAGTGCTCTGAACCGCACCTCGTATAATCGATGCCAAATGATGTTACTGTTGGAAGATTCTGGCTGCTTTGGCATTTGCTTGCCAGCTGAGAGAACGCAGCAGGGCTGCGGGGTTGTGCAGTATTCTGTCTGCTTGTGATCAGAACGCTGCACGGTTCCAAGTAGTGCATGGTTTACAATGTTGTGTGTATCTATGAGGGTGACATTTTCAAGCAAGCTGCCTGTTGCTTTGCAAATGAAAAGAAAGGGTTTTAGCACAGAAATGTTTTCATGAAGAAAATTGCAAGCACCAAGTTAAGGAATTGTTCTAGAAGTATGTGTGTTACTAAATGTAAAGAGCAGTCAAACCACGGTTAGTTCAATATGCTTGGTAGCTATTTTTGCATGACCTGTTTAACCTGGTTAAAATGTTTTTCCAGGGGGAGAGGAGGGGGTTAAGACTTATGAATTCAATGGAGTATGTGACTGGTATATCCCCTTATCAGCTCCCCGTCATTAACAATAGTGTGATACCAGTGCCACCTCCCCCCCACCCCCGTGCAAAAAGGAGACAAGAGCGTAAATGCAGTGAGAAATGGGATGCCCAGAGGCAGACGATTTTGTCCCACCACTGCACCAAATGGCTTAGAGCAACTTTTAACAAAGGGGAGTTCTCTCTGTCTACTTCTCAGTTCATGTGTAGGTATGTTACCTTCCTTATTGATGTATTCGCCTAATGCTGAAAGATGTGTATACCCAGTTTGTATAAAGATTCACTAAATTTTTGAAAGAAAGGATATTTATAACTATTAAAACATGTAACTGCCACCCATCTCTCTATATACTAAAACATTTGGTGTTTTTCATCAGTTGGGGGAAAAAAAGGTGCTGGAACAGAAAAAACATAGCAGCTCTTACTTGTTTGCTTCAAGGCTGCACTGTGAAGACCGAGTAGCAAAACCTAGGTTTAATGCCCAAGCGTTATTTTGGATGCTCCCGTTTTTGGATGCTCAATTAGAGATGCCTGAAGGGGTCTGGTTCTTCAGAGGCAGACTAGAAAATTTCATTTCCTGAAGGTACCTGAGAATCACTCATCACTTCAAAATATCTCAGTCAGTGCTATTTTTTTTTCTTTATGATGCCGCTCTGCACTGGAAACTATACGCTGAGATTTTGTAGCTGTTTGCTTCTTCCTTTTCTAGACCTCCTGGCAACCAAATACAGCTCCAGGAAATACGCGGTACCCGGTTCGCCTCCCACCACTTCACAGCTGTGCTGCAGTAGGGTCTGTACCAAAGACTTCAACCTGATACCGAAATACTAGAGAGACGTACGGTTTTCTTTGTCGAAGCAAAGTAGCTGAATGTTCTGCAGACTGGACGTTCCATAGATAAAAGGAATCCTTGAAGCTGTGTGTACAGGGGTGGAATGGATAAGGAAGTTATGCTGAAATCAGCTACTGCAACTAGGTGAAAAGACTGAGTTCAGTTAGCGGACACAGTGAGGAAGACTATCGACGACCACCAGAGGACCCTGGAAGACCACCAATGAACATAAGAGCGCGTGCGTTAAAGACTCTTGCATATGTTAATGAGTTCCAAGAAATAACATGAATATGCTAATCATTTCTTAGAACTTTAATGAATATGTATATTCTGATTGTACATAACTCCCATAGTTGAGCAGCCCGGTGCGCACACTAGGTGGAGCGATCCCCTGTGCGCCCGGCGCCGCAATAAAGAATGCCTGCTTTCTAAAACGCCAAATTGAGTCTTAGAGAGTTTTTTGTCTGCCGAATTACGGTAACAAACCTCTAAAGAAAAGTGCCACGCCCTTGAAAATGATCAGCACTTTGCCAGTGGGGTGAGGCCATAGTTCATTCTGAAAATAATACAGTTTTAGAGACAGCTTTATAATACTGCTTTAGTACTGTAGTTCCCAGAACTGTGTGCTGCAGGCGACATGCCTACCAAATGGTTATCAGCTTTTATTTAAACTCTCCTTTTTAACCTCTCCTTAATTTCCAAGACATTTTCTTACGGGTCTAATGCTCAGTTCTTGATCACAGCCAGGAAAAATGTGGTGACTTCTCTTTCATAGTATAACATCTCTCTGCATGCAAAATTTTCTGCCTCTGCATAGATTTTCTGTTATGTAGAGAGGGTGGCAGCCACTTGGTTAACACGAATAACTCGGGAATATTTTCACACAGTCTTACAAGTTTTCATCTTCATCTACAGCAGCAAAGTAGCAAAAAAAAATTTATTTTTTTTTTTTTTTTACCATTCCTCCTACTAAGTCACACTGGTGGGTTCAGAGAATGAGAGCTTTTTGGAGTAGCCAAACATGATCTTGATATGTACGCAGTTACTTTCAGGTGAGATTTGGACTTGTCCTCTGTTCTAGGAAACCATTATGTAGTTGGCTTTGTGTTAGGAGTTCCATGGGACTGGAGGATTTTGGAATGGGGCTGTGACCTGCTACTCCTGACTGGCAGACACCGTATGGATAGCTTTCTTCTGCTGTGCATTTGCTCTGTATTGTGATGGTCACGATCCTTTCTCCAAGAATTTGCTGGCACTCTCTCTGTCTATTCAAATCACAGGTCATTTAAATTGTTTCTTTAACGCTCACTACTGACAAAACAGCTAAATCAGATCCAGAGCATGCAACGTTTGCAGAATTTATTCTCTAGAGATGTCTTGCTTTGCGGGGCCCTGGTGCTCTGTTTGCATTTCATCCTGAAGGAGGACTAAACCTCCACTACAAATGGGAAAGAAGTGCTCTGAACCGCACCTCGTATAATCGATGCCAAATGATGTTACTGTTGGAAGGTTCTGGCTGCTTTGGCATTTGCTTGCCAGCTGAGAGAACGCAGCAGGGCTGCGGGGTTGTGCAGTATTCTGTCTGCTTGTGATCAGAACGCTGCACGGTTCCAAGTAGTGCATGGTTTACAATGTTGTGTGTATCTATGAGGGTGACATTTTCAAGCAAGCTGCCTGTTGCTTTGCAAATGAAAAGAAAGGGTTTTAGCACAGAAATGTTTTCATGAAGAAAATTGCAAGCACCAAGTTAAGGAATTGTTCTAGAAGTATGTGTGTTACTAAATGTAAAGAGCAGTCAAACCACGGTTAGTTCAATATGCTTGGTAGCTATTTTTGCATGACCTGTTTAACCTGGTTAAAATGTTTTTCCAGGGGGAGAGGAGGGGGTTAAGACTTATGAATTCAATGGAGTATGTGACTGGTATATCCCCTTATCAGCTCCCCGTCATTAACAATAGTGTGATACCAGTGCCACCTCCCCCCCACCCCCGTGCAAAAAGGAGACAAGAGCGTAAATGCAGTGAGAAATGGGATGCCCAGAGGCAGACGATTTCGTCCCACCACTGCACCAAATGGCTTAGAGCAACTTTTAACAAAGGGGAGTTCTCTCTGTCTACTTCTCAGTTCATGTGTAGGTATGTTACCTTCCTTATTGATGTATTCGCCTAATGCTGAAAGATGTGTATACCCAGTTTGTATAAAGATTCACTAAATTTTTGAAAGAAAGGATATTTATAACTATTAAAACATGTAACTGCCACCCATCTCTCTATATACTAAAACATTTGGTGTTTTTCATCAGTTGGGGGAAAAAAAGGTGCTGGAACAGAAAAAACATAGCAGCTCTTACTTGTTTGCTTCAAGGCTGCACTGTGAAGACCGAGTAGCAAAACCTAGGTTTAATGCCCAAGCGTTATTTTGGATGCTCCCGTTTTTGGATGCTCAATTAGAGATGCCTGAAGGGGTCTGGTTCTTCAGAGGCAGACTAGAAAATTTCATTTCCTGAAGGTACCTGAGAATCACTCATCACTTCAAAATATCTCAGTCAGTGCTATTTTTTTTTCTTTATGATGCCGCTCTGCACTGGAAACTATACGCTGAGATTTTGTAGCTGTTTGCTTCTTCCTTTTCTAGACCTCCTGGCAACCAAATACAGCTCCAGGAAATACGCGGTACCCGGTTCGCCTCCCACCACTTCACAGCTGTGCTGCAGTAGGGTCTGTACCAAAGACTTCAACCTGATACCGAAATACTAGAGAGACGTACGGTTTTCTTTGTCGAAGCAAAGTAGCTGAATGTTCTGCAGACTGGACGTTCCATAGATAAAAGGAATCCTTGAAGCTGTGTGTACAGGGGTGGAATGGATAAGGAAGTTATGCTGAAATCAGCTACTGCAACTAGGTGAAAAGACTGAGTTCAGTTAGCGGACACAGTGAGGAAGACTATCGACGACCACCAGAGGACCCTGGAAGACCACCAATGAACATAAGAGCGCGTGCGTTAAAGACTCTTGCATATGTTAATGAGTTCCAAGAAATAACATGAATATGCTAATCATTTCTTAGAACTTTAATGAATATGTATATTCTGATTGTACATAACTCCCATAGTTGAGCAGCCCGGTGCGCACACTAGGTGGAGCGATCCCCTGTGCGCCCGGCGCCGCAATAAAGAATGCCTGCTTTCTAAAACGCCAAATTGAGTCTTAGAGAGTTTTTTGTCTGCCGAATTACGGTAACAAACCTCTAAAGAAAAGTGCCACGCCCTTGAAAATGATCAGCACTTTGCCAGTGGGGTGAGGCCATAGTTCATTCTGAAAATAATACAGTTTTAGAGACAGCTTTATAATACTGCTTTAGTACTGTAGTTCCCAGAACTGTGTGCTGCAGGCGACATGCCTACCAAATGGTTATCAGCTTTTATTTAAACTCTCCTTTTTAACCTCTCCTTAATTTCCAAGACATTTTCTTACGGGTCTAATGCTCAGTTCTTGATCACAGCCAGGAAAAATGTGGTGACTTCTCTTTCATAGTATAACATCTCTCTGCATGCAAAATTTTCTGCCTCTGCATAGATTTTCTGTTATGTAGAGAGGGTGGCAGCCACTTGGTTAACACGAATAACTCGGGAATATTTTCACACAGTCTTACAAGTTTTCATCTTCATCTACAGCAGCAAAGTAGCAAAAAAAAATTTATTTTTTTTTTTTTTTTACCATTCCTCCTACTAAGTCACACTGGTGGGTTCAGAGAATGAGAGCTTTTTGGAGTAGCCAAACATGATCTTGATATGTACGCAGTTACTTTCAGGTGAGATTTGGACTTGTCCTCTGTTCTAGGAAACCATTATGTAGTTGGCTTTGTGTTAGGAGTTCCATGGGACTGGAGGATTTTGGAAGGGGACTGTGACCTGCTACTCCTGACTGGCAGACACCGTATGGATAGCTCCCTTCTGCTGTGCATTTGCTCTGTATTGTGATGGTCACGATCCTTTCTCCAAGAATTTGCTGGCACTCTCTCTGTCTATTCAAATCACAGGTCATTTAAATTGTTTCTTTAACGCTCACTACTGACAAAACAGCTAAATCAGATCCAGAGCATGCAACGTTTGCAGAATTTATTCTCTAGAGATGTCTTGCTTTGCGGGGCCCTGGTGCTCTGTTTGCATTTCATCCTGAAGGAGGACTAAACCTCCACTACAAATGGGAAAGAAGTGCTCTGAACCGCACCTCGTATAATCGATGCCAAATGATGTTACTGTTGGAAGATTCTGGCTGCTTTGGCATTTGCTTGCCAGCTGAGAGAACGCAGCAGGGCTGCGGGGTTGTGCAGTATTCTGTCTGCTTGTGATCAGAACGCTGCACGGTTCCAAGTAGTGCATGGTTTACAATGTTGTGTGTATCTATGAGGGTGACATTTTCAAGCAAGCTGCCTGTTGCTTTGCAAATGAAAAGAAAGGGTTTTAGCACAGAAATGTTTTCATGAAGAAAATTGCAAGCACCAAGTTAAGGAATTGTTCTAGAAGTATGTGTGTTACTAAATGTAAAGAGCAGTCAAACCACGGTTAGTTCAATATGCTTGGTAGCTATTTTTGCATGACCTGTTTAACCTGGTTAAAATGTTTTTCCAGGGGGAGAGGAGGGGGTTAAGACTTATGAATTCAATGGAGTATGTGACTGGTATATCCCCTTATCAGCTCCCCGTCATTAACAATAGTGTGATACCAGTGCCACCTCCCCCCCACCCCCGTGCAAAAAGGAGACAAGAGCGTAAATGCAGTGAGAAATGGGATGCCCAGAGGCAGACGATTTCGTCCCACCACTGCACCAAATGGCTTAGAGCAACTTTTAACAAAGGGGAGTTCTCTCTGTCTACTTCTCAGTTCATGTGTAGGTATGTTACCTTCCTTATTGATGTATTCGCCTAATGCTGAAAGATGTGTATACCCAGTTTGTATAAAGATTCACTAAATTTTTGAAAGAAAGGATATTTATAACTATTAAAACATGTAACTGCCACCCATCTCTCTATATACTAAAACATTTGGTGTTTTTCATCAGTTGGGGGAAAAAAAGGTGCTGGAACAGAAAAAACATAGCAGCTCTTACTTGTTTGCTTCAAGGCTGCACTGTGAAGACCGAGTAGCAAAACCTAGGTTTAATGCCCAAGCGTTATTTTGGATGCTCCCGTTTTTGGATGCTCAATTAGAGATGCCTGAAGGGGTCTGGTTCTTCAGAGGCAGACTAGAAAATTTCATTTCCTGAAGGTACCTGAGAATCACTCATCACTTCAAAATATCTCAGTCAGTGCTATTTTTTTTTCTTTATGATGCCGCTCTGCACTGGAAACTATACGCTGAGATTTTGTAGCTGTTTGCTTCTTCCTTTTCTAGACCTCCTGGCAACCAAATACAGCTCCAGGAAATACGCGGTACCCGGTTCGCCTCCCACCACTTCACAGCTGTGCTGCAGTAGGGTCTGTACCAAAGACTTCAACCTGATACCGAAATACTAGAGAGACGTACGGTTTTCTTTGTCGAAGCAAAGTAGCTGAATGTTCTGCAGACTGGACGTTCCATAGATAAAAGGAATCCTTGAAGCTGTGTGTACAGGGGTGGAATGGATAAGGAAGTTATGCTGAAATCAGCTACTGCAACTAGGTGAAAAGACTGAGTTCAGTTAGCGGACACAGTGAGGAAGACTATCGACGACCACCAGAGGACCCTGGAAGACCACCAATGAACATAAGAGCGCGTGCGTTAAAGACTCTTGCATATGTTAATGAGTTCCAAGAAATAACATGAATATGCTAATCATTTCTTAGAACTTTAATGAATATGTATATTCTGATTGTACATAACTCCCATAGTTGAGCAGCCCGGTGCGCACACTAGGTGGAGCGATCCCCTGTGCGCCCGGCGCCGCAATAAAGAATGCCTGCTTTCTAAAACGCCAAATTGAGTCTTAGAGAGTTTTTTGTCTGCCGAATTACGGTAACAAACCTCTAAAGAAAAGTGCCACGCCCTTGAAAATGATCAGCACTTTGCCAGTGGGGTGAGGCCATAGTTCATTCTGAAAATAATACAGTTTTAGAGACAGCTTTATAATACTGCTTTAGTACTGTAGTTCCCAGAACTGTGTGCTGCAGGCGACATGCCTACCAAATGGTTATCAGCTTTTATTTAAACTCTCCTTTTTAACCTCTCCTTAATTTCCAAGACATTTTCTTACGGGTCTAATGCTCAGTTCTTGATCACAGCCAGGAAAAATGTGGTGACTTCTCTTTCATAGTATAACATCTCTCTGCATGCAAAATTTTCTGCCTCTGCATAGATTTTCTGTTATGTAGAGAGGGTGGCAGCCACTTGGTTAACACGAATAACTCGGGAATATTTTCACACAGTCTTACAAGTTTTCATCTTCATCTACAGCAGCAAAGTAGCAAAAAAAAATTTATTTTTTTTTTTTTTTTACCATTCCTCCTACTAAGTCACACTGGTGGGTTCAGAGAATGAGAGCTTTTTGGAGTAGCCAAACATGATCTTGATATGTACGCAGTTACTTTCAGGTGAGATTTGGACTTGTCCTCTGTTCTAGGAAACCATTATGTAGTTGGCTTTGTGTTAGGAGTTCCATGGGACTGGAGGATTTTGGAAGGGGACTGTGACCTGCTACTCCTGACTGGCAGACACCGTATGGATAGCTCCCTTCTGCTGTGCATTTGCTCTGTATTGTGATGGTCACGATCCTTTCTCCAAGAATTTGCTGGCACTCTCTCTGTCTATTCAAATCACAGGTCATTTAAATTGTTTCTTTAACGCTCACTACTGACAAAACAGCTAAATCAGATCCAGAGCATGCAACGTTTGCAGAATTTATTCTCTAGAGATGTCTTGCTTTGCGGGGCCCTGGTGCTCTGTTTGCATTTCATCCTGAAGGAGGACTAAACCTCCACTACAAATGGGAAAGAAGTGCTCTGAACCGCACCTCGTATAATCGATGCCAAATGATGTTACTGTTGGAAGATTCTGGCTGCTTTGGCATTTGCTTGCCAGCTGAGAGAACGCAGCAGGGCTGCGGGGTTGTGCAGTATTCTGTCTGCTTGTGATCAGAACGCTGCACGGTTCCAAGTAGTGCATGGTTTACAATGTTGTGTGTATCTATGAGGGTGACATTTTCAAGCAAGCTGCCTGTTGCTTTGCAAATGAAAAGAAAGGGTTTTAGCACAGAAATGTTTTCATGAAGAAAATTGCAAGCACCAAGTTAAGGAATTGTTCTAGAAGTATGTGTGTTACTAAATGTAAAGAGCAGTCAAACCACGGTTAGTTCAATATGCTTGGTAGCTATTTTTGCATGACCTGTTTAACCTGGTTAAAATGTTTTTCCAGGGGGAGAGGAGGGGGTTAAGACTTATGAATTCAATGGAGTATGTGACTGGTATATCCCCTTATCAGCTCCCCGTCATTAACAATAGTGTGATACCAGTGCCACCTCCCCCCCACCCCCGTGCAAAAAGGAGACAAGAGCGTAAATGCAGTGAGAAATGGGATGCCCAGAGGCAGACGATTTCGTCCCACCACTGCACCAAATGGCTTAGAGCAACTTTTAACAAAGGGGAGTTCTCTCTGTCTACTTCTCAGTTCATGTGTAGGTATGTTACCTTCCTTATTGATGTATTCGCCTAATGCTGAAAGATGTGTATACCCAGTTTGTATAAAGATTCACTAAATTTTTGAAAGAAAGGATATTTATAACTATTAAAACATGTAACTGCCACCCATCTCTCTATATACTAAAACATTTGGTGTTTTTCATCAGTTGGGGGAAAAAAAGGTGCTGGAACAGAAAAAACATAGCAGCTCTTACTTGTTTGCTTCAAGGCTGCACTGTGAAGACCGAGTAGCAAAACCTAGGTTTAATGCCCAAGCGTTATTTTGGATGCTCCCGTTTTTGGATGCTCAATTAGAGATGCCTGAAGGGGTCTGGTTCTTCAGAGGCAGACTAGAAAATTTCATTTCCTGAAGGTACCTGAGAATCACTCATCACTTCAAAATATCTCAGTCAGTGCTATTTTTTTTTCTTTATGATGCCGCTCTGCACTGGAAACTATACGCTGAGATTTTGTAGCTGTTTGCTTCTTCCTTTTCTAGACCTCCTGGCAACCAAATACAGCTCCAGGAAATACGCGGTACCCGGTTCGCCTCCCACCACTTCACAGCTGTGCTGCAGTAGGGTCTGTACCAAAGACTTCAACCTGATACCGAAATACTAGAGAGACGTACGGTTTTCTTTGTCGAAGCAAAGTAGCTGAATGTTCTGCAGACTGGACGTTCCATAGATAAAAGGAATCCTTGAAGCTGTGTGTACAGGGGTGGAATGGATAAGGAAGTTATGCTGAAATCAGCTACTGCAACTAGGTGAAAAGACTGAGTTCAGTTAGCGGACACAGTGAGGAAGACTATCGACGACCACCAGAGGACCCTGGAAGACCACCAATGAACATAAGAGCGCGTGCGTTAAAGACTCTTGCATATGTTAATGAGTTCCAAGAAATAACATGAATATGCTAATCATTTCTTAGAACTTTAATGAATATGTATATTCTGATTGTACATAACTCCCATAGTTGAGCAGCCCGGTGCGCACACTAGGTGGAGCGATCCCCTGTGCGCCCGGCGCCGCAATAAAGAATGCCTGCTTTCTAAAACGCCAAATTGAGTCTTAGAGAGTTTTTTGTCTGCCGAATTACGGTAACAAACCTCTAAAGAAAAGTGCCACGCCCTTGAAAATGATCAGCACTTTGCCAGTGGGGTGAGGCCATAGTTCATTCTGAAAATAATACAGTTTTAGAGACAGCTTTATAATACTGCTTTAGTACTGTAGTTCCCAGAACTGTGTGCTGCAGGCGACATGCCTACCAAATGGTTATCAGCTTTTATTTAAACTCTCCTTTTTAACCTCTCCTTAATTTCCAAGACATTTTCTTACGGGTCTAATGCTCAGTTCTTGATCACAGCCAGGAAAAATGTGGTGACTTCTCTTTCATAGTATAACATCTCTCTGCATGCAAAATTTTCTGCCTCTGCATAGATTTTCTGTTATGTAGAGAGGGTGGCAGCCACTTGGTTAACACGAATAACTCGGGAATATTTTCACACAGTCTTACAAGTTTTCATCTTCATCTACAGCAGCAAAGTAGCAAAAAAAAATTTATTTTTTTTTTTTTTTTACCATTCCTCCTACTAAGTCACACTGGTGGGTTCAGAGAATGAGAGCTTTTTGGAGTAGCCAAACATGATCTTGATATGTACGCAGTTACTTTCAGGTGAGATTTGGACTTGTCCTCTGTTCTAGGAAACCATTATGTAGTTGGCTTTGTGTTAGGAGTTCCATGGGACTGGAGGATTTTGGAAGGGGACTGTGACCTGCTACTCCTGACTGGCAGACACCGTATGGATAGCTCCCTTCTGCTGTGCATTTGCTCTGTATTGTGATGGTCACGATCCTTTCTCCAAGAATTTGCTGGCACTCTCTCTGTCTATTCAAATCACAGGTCATTTAAATTGTTTCTTTAACGCTCACTACTGACAAAACAGCTAAATCAGATCCAGAGCATGCAACGTTTGCAGAATTTATTCTCTAGAGATGTCTTGCTTTGCGGGGCCCTGGTGCTCTGTTTGCATTTCATCCTGAAGGAGGACTAAACCTCCACTACAAATGGGAAAGAAGTGCTCTGAACCGCACCTCGTATAATCGATGCCAAATGATGTTACTGTTGGAAGATTCTGGCTGCTTTGGCATTTGCTTGCCAGCTGAGAGAACGCAGCAGGGCTGCGGGGTTGTGCAGTATTCTGTCTGCTTGTGATCAGAACGCTGCACGGTTCCAAGTAGTGCATGGTTTACAATGTTGTGTGTATCTATGAGGGTGACATTTTCAAGCAAGCTGCCTGTTGCTTTGCAAATGAAAAGAAAGGGTTTTAGCACAGAAATGTTTTCATGAAGAAAATTGCAAGCACCAAGTTAAGGAATTGTTCTAGAAGTATGTGTGTTACTAAATGTAAAGAGCAGTCAAACCACGGTTAGTTCAATATGCTTGGTAGCTATTTTTGCATGACCTGTTTAACCTGGTTAAAATGTTTTTCCAGGGGGAGAGGAGGGGGTTAAGACTTATGAATTCAATGGAGTATGTGACTGGTATATCCCCTTATCAGCTCCCCGTCATTAACAATAGTGTGATACCAGTGCCACCTCCCCCCCACCCCCGTGCAAAAAGGAGACAAGAGCGTAAATGCAGTGAGAAATGGGATGCCCAGAGGCAGACGATTTCGTCCCACCACTGCACCAAATGGCTTAGAGCAACTTTTAACAAAGGGGAGTTCTCTCTGTCTACTTCTCAGTTCATGTGTAGGTATGTTACCTTCCTTATTGATGTATTCGCCTAATGCTGAAAGATGTGTATACCCAGTTTGTATAAAGATTCACTAAATTTTTGAAAGAAAGGATATTTATAACTATTAAAACATGTAACTGCCACCCATCTCTCTATATACTAAAACATTTGGTGTTTTTCATCAGTTGGGGGAAAAAAAGGTGCTGGAACAGAAAAAACATAGCAGCTCTTACTTGTTTGCTTCAAGGCTGCACTGTGAAGACCGAGTAGCAAAACCTAGGTTTAATGCCCAAGCGTTATTTTGGATGCTCCCGTTTTTGGATGCTCAATTAGAGATGCCTGAAGGGGTCTGGTTCTTCAGAGGCAGACTAGAAAATTTCATTTCCTGAAGGTACCTGAGAATCACTCATCACTTCAAAATATCTCAGTCAGTGCTATTTTTTTTTCTTTATGATGCCGCTCTGCACTGGAAACTATACGCTGAGATTTTGTAGCTGTTTGCTTCTTCCTTTTCTAGACCTCCTGGCAACCAAATACAGCTCCAGGAAATACGCGGTACCCGGTTCGCCTCCCACCACTTCACAGCTGTGCTGCAGTAGGGTCTGTACCAAAGACTTCAACCTGATACCGAAATACTAGAGAGACGTACGGTTTTCTTTGTCGAAGCAAAGTAGCTGAATGTTCTGCAGACTGGACGTTCCATAGATAAAAGGAATCCTTGAAGCTGTGTGTACAGGGGTGGAATGGATAAGGAAGTTATGCTGAAATCAGCTACTGCAACTAGGTGAAAAGACTGAGTTCAGTTAGCGGACACAGTGAGGAAGACTATCGACGACCACCAGAGGACCCTGGAAGACCACCAATGAACATAAGAGCGCGTGCGTTAAAGACTCTTGCATATGTTAATGAGTTCCAAGAAATAACATGAATATGCTAATCATTTCTTAGAACTTTAATGAATATGTATATTCTGATTGTACATAACTCCCATAGTTGAGCAGCCCGGTGCGCACACTAGGTGGAGCGATCCCCTGTGCGCCCAGCGCCGCAATAAAGAATGCCTGCTTTCTAAAACGCCAAATTGAGTCTTAGAGAGTTTTTTGTCTGCCGAATTACGGTAACAAACCTCTAAAGAAAAGTGCCACGCCCTTGAAAATGATCAGCACTTTGCCAGTGGGGTGAGGCCATAGTTCATTCTGAAAATAATACAGTTTTAGAGACAGCTTTATAATACTGCTTTAGTACTGTAGTTCCCAGAACTGTGTGCTGCAGGCGACATGCCTACCAAATGGTTATCAGCTTTTATTTAAACTCTCCTTTTTAACCTCTCCTTAATTTCCAAGACATTTTCTTACGGGTCTAATGCTCAGTTCTTGATCACAGCCAGGAAAAATGTGGTGACTTCTCTTTCATAGTATAACATCTCTCTGCATGCAAAATTTTCTGCCTCTGCATAGATTTTCTGTTATGTAGAGAGGGTGGCAGCCACTTGGTTAACACGAATAACTCGGGAATATTTTCACACAGTCTTACAAGTTTTCATCTTCATCTACAGCAGCAAAGTAGCAAAAAAAAATTTATTTTTTTTTTTTTTTTACCATTCCTCCTACTAAGTCACACTGGTGGGTTCAGAGAATGAGAGCTTTTTGGAGTAGCCAAACATGATCTTGATATGTACGCAGTTACTTTCAGGTGAGATTTGGACTTGTCCTCTGTTCTAGGAAACCATTATGTAGTTGGCTTTGTGTTAGGAGTTCCATGGGACTGGAGGATTTTGGAAGGGGACTGTGACCTGCTACTCCTGACTGGCAGACACCGTATGGATAGCTCCCTTCTGCTGTGCATTTGCTCTGTATTGTGATGGTCACGATCCTTTCTCCAAGAATTTGCTGGCACTCTCTCTGTCTATTCAAATCACAGGTCATTTAAATTGTTTCTTTAACGCTCACTACTGACAAAACAGCTAAATCAGATCCAGAGCATGCAACGTTTGCAGAATTTATTCTCTAGAGATGTCTTGCTTTGCGGGGCCCTGGTGCTCTGTTTGCATTTCATCCTGAAGGAGGACTAAACCTCCACTACAAATGGGAAAGAAGTGTTCTGAACCGCACCTCGTATAATCGATGCCAAATGATGTTACTGTTGGAAGATTCTGGCTGCTTTGGCATTTGCTTGCCAGCTGAGAGAACGCAGCAGGGCTGCGGGGTTGTGCAGTATTCTGTCTGCTTGTGATCAGAACGCTGCACGGTTCCAAGTAGTGCATGGTTTACAATGTTGTGTGTATCTATGAGGGTGACATTTTCAAGCAAGCTGCCTGTTGCTTTGCAAATGAAAAGAAAGGGTTTTAGCACAGAAATGTTTTCATGAAGAAAATTGCAAGCACCAAGTTAAGGAATTGTTCTAGAAGTATGTGTGTTACTAAATGTAAAGAGCAGTCAAACCACGGTTAGTTCAATATGCTTGGTAGCTATTTTTGCATGACCTGTTTAACCTGGTTAAAATGTTTTTCCAGGGGGAGAGGAGGGGGTTAAGACTTATGAATTCAATGGAGTATGTGACTGGTATATCCCCTTATCAGCTCCCCGTCATTAACAATAGTGTGATACCAGTGCCACCTCCCCCCCACCCCCGTGCAAAAAGGAGACAAGAGCGTAAATGCAGTGAGAAATGGGATGCCCAGAGGCAGACGATTTCGTCCCACCACTGCACCAAATGGCTTAGAGCAACTTTTAACAAAGGGGAGTTCTCTCTGTCTACTTCTCAGTTCATGTGTAGGTATGTTACCTTCCTTATTGATGTATTCGCCTAATGCTGAAAGATGTGTATACCCAGTTTGTATAAAGATTCACTAAATTTTTGAAAGAAAGGATATTTATAACTATTAAAACATGTAACTGCCACCCATCTCTCTATATACTAAAACATTTGGTGTTTTTCATCAGTTGGGGGAAAAAAAGGTGCTGGAACAGAAAAAACATAGCAACTCTCATTGAAAGCCTTCCACCTTAGTCAATCTGATCCTGTCTCTGACTATATCTGGTACCAGAACTTCAGAGGGATATATGAAATGCCTTGAGTATATGAAAACTTCATCTGTTACACTATAGCTCCAGCCAGTTTTGACTGCTGTAAAGGAAATTGTAGGAACCCAGGATTGGGAGGGATGATATGGGTCATTAAACCTGGTCCCTGCAATTTGGGCAATTCAATGCAATGGATTTTCAGCCCAAAATATTTTCCTGCCCTTCTGCATGTTACAACACTTTCCAATTTAGGCAGCTCAAGGCCTGTCTTAAAAGACTGGAAGCCTCAAGTGTATGCCGCGCATACATGATCCTTGTGTTCACCTTTTGTTAGAGTTGGAAGCTGAATGCGTTTTTTGTGTATTTCCTGCTGCAGAATTCTGGAGGATTCCCTAAGCCCTCGTTACGCAGCAACGCATTTGTTACCATGGTCTTTCTAGGAAAAAGTGTGCATTTACCTCATGGTGATGCTGATTACAGAGATGAAATCAAAGTCTACCAGCAGCATTGTGGAGGAGAAAACCTTTGTGTCTACAAAGGCAAGCTATTGGAAGGAGGTAAGGATAGAGAGTCAAAGAGTTCATATTGATTCTGGCAACATCTCTTTTTTTTTTTTTTTGGCTAAAATGTTGATGTGATATCAAAATGATTTCAGCTGAGCTCAGTCAAGGTATATGCATCCAGGGATTTTTATACCATCTGCCTCCACATTAAATCTGGATCTACTGTTTCGTGATTGAAAGTAAGGTTACAATTACTTTTGCAAATTATGGTAGAATGAGTTTAGAGAATTGATTTAACAAAATACTGTAGCTTAGATTAATTTTGTATAGAGATGTATGGTTAATAAAGTAGTTGTAGCGGTAAACTGTCCTTAAATAGGCATTATCTGTTTCTGACTTCCTATAATACATCAATGCATGTTGCTTATTATTCCAGAAGGAAAAGTACATAGTGGGAGCCCAATTCCCATCTCTTTTACGTGAGTGCGATTCCATCACACCAGTAAAAGGCGAACTGTGTTCTGGGAAATTGGGAAAAGGAAATGGCTGGGAGACTTTCACTTATGAGGAAGAGTGATTCCACTGATCATATCATAGAATCATAGCTCACAGAACCCACTGTGTTTGCATTTGCATTTTTACTGGGTGTGGGAATATGGTGCAGAGATCCCTGAACTTCAGCCTGTCCCCTGAGGCTATGGGTGCACTGCAGTGTGCCCACAGATCTGGTTAGGGTGTTTGTTGCAGCTGTGTCCCAGCTGTGCGGAAGGTGTCCTTTGTGTGTGCTCCTGTTGTCCCAAGCCCCATTCACACCTATTAGGGAACCTCCTGGAGTACAGTGTGGCTTCCTCCCTGCTGCTGTGTGCCCAGTTTACTTTGGAAGGATACTATGACTTGTGGGTTAAGGGAGTACAACGCAGTCCCCCCCCTGCACGGAGCTGGGTGGCAGCCTCAGTGCCCTTGAGGCCTGGATGCAGAACAGTGCCCTTGCAGAGTAGCCTGAAATGGCTCCCGAAACAGCATCTTTCAGCTGCTCAGTGTTGCTCCGAGTATGACTGTATTAGTGCAGGCCCAGAGCCACTAATATTGCAGCTGTACTGATCTGGAGCCTGGTTGCACTCTGCGAGGTGCTGCACTGAGGAATGTGTGCATTACACTGCGGGAACTCTAACATACTGCTGCACTGCACCATGTAGACACACGCCAGGAATCCTAAACTTTCTGTGCATAATGTACACTCCTGTAAGGCAAGTGGCAGAGTCAATTTTTTTGAGATGGGAGGCTCTGGTCTCTGTTCTGCTGTAGCAGTGAGCAGCCAAATTGACGATGTATTCACTTGTCGCAGGTGTGTCCAGCTTGGTACTCCTGGGTCGGAAAGAGATGAGGCTGTTGTGTGGGGAGGAGGTAGAGTTTTACCAACTAATTAATAGAGCTGAGAACCAAAGCACCTGACCTCAGAGGGCTGGGTGCTTTGGTGGTGATGCGGACGAGATACAACAATTGCAATAGGCTGACAGTAAAGCGTAACCTTTTTCTTTGAACCCTTTCCTTTCTCTGATTACAGAGACCTTTCAGTTCATCTCAAAGAGGCACCATGGTTTCCCATTCAGCCTCACATTTTTTCTCAGTGGGATGCAAGTAGGCAGGTTGAGCTGTTGCTGTGAGTACAAACGTAAGAAGCGTTCCAGGCTGGGAGGCAGACATGGATACTTCGGGTTTCTCAGTGTGGAGGGAGCATCTCCTTGCTACAGGTATGGAGACGAATACACTTTGCTCACAAGGACTGAGCAGCCCAGTTTTTAGAGAGTTTATCACTTGTTTCCTCTTTTTTAATCTTTCTGTCACCCCACAGCTCTGTAGAGCCTCGTCCGTTTCTCAGCGCCCCTTGAAGCGAGGTGCCTCGCTCGACCTGCTGTTTACAAACAGAGAAGGACTGGTGGAAGATGTGGTGGTCGGAGGCCATCTTGGGCTTAGCGACCATGAAATGATAGAATTCTCCATTCTTGGTGAAGTAAGGAGGGGGGCCAGCAAAACCGCAACCATGGACTTCTGGAGGGCAGACTTTGGCCTGTTCAGGACGCTGGTGGAGAGAGTCCCTTGGGAGACAGTCCTGAAGGGCAAAGGGGTCCAGGAAGGCTGGACGATCTTCAAGAAGGAGGTCTTAAAGGCGCAGGAGCAGGCTGTCCCTGTACGCCGTAAGAAGAACGGGCGGGGAAGACGACCGGCCTGGCTGAGCGGGGAGCTCTTGCTGGGACTCAGGAAAAAAAGGAGAGTTTACCGCTTGTGGAAGAAGGGGCAGGCGACTCAAGAAGAGTACAGGGATCTCGTTAGGTCGTGCAGAGAAGAAATGAGAAAGGCAAAAGCCCAGCTAGAACGCAATCTGGCCGCTGTCGTTAAAAACAACAAAAAAAGTTTTTACAAATAGATTAATGACAAGAAGAGAGCTAAGGAGAATCTCCATCCCTTATTGGATGCGGGGGGGAACGTTGTCACTGACGATGAGGAAGAGGCTGAGGTACTCAATGCCTTCTTTGCCTCAGTCTTTAACGGGCAGACCAGTTATCCTCGGGGTACTTGGCCCCCCGAGCTGGAAGACAGGGACGGCGAGCAGGATGAACCCCCCATAATCCAAGAGGAAGCAGTCAATGACCTGCTACGCCACCTGGACGCTCACAAGTCTATGGGGCCGGATGGGATCCACCCGAGAGTGCTGAGGGAGCTGGCGGAGGTGCTCGCCAAGCTGCTCTCCATCATTTATCAGCAGTCCTGGTTAACGGGGGAGGTCCTGGACGACTGGAGGCTTGCCAATGTGACGCCCATCCACAAGAAGGGCCGGAAGGAGGATCCGGGGAACTACAGGCCTGTCAGCCTGACCTCGGTGCCGGGGAAGATTATGGAGCGGTTCATCTTGAGGGTGCTCACAAGGCATGAGCGGGACAACCAGGGGATCAGGCCCAGCCAGCACGGATTCATGAGAGGCAGGTCCTGCTTGACCAACCTGATCTCCTTCTATGACCAGGTGACCCGCCTAGTGGATGAGGGAAAGGCTGTGGATGTGGTCTGCCTGGACTTCAGTAAGGCCTTTGACACCGTCTCCCACAGCATTCTCCTAGAGAAGCTGGCGGCTCACGGCTTAGACAGGTGGACTCTGCGCTGGGTCAAAAACTGGCTGGACGGCCGGGCCCAGAGAGTTGTGGTGAATGGAGTGAAATCCAGTTGGTGGCCGGTCGCGAGCGGTGTTCTCCAGGGCTCAGTTTTGGGGCCGGTCTTGTTCAATATCTTTATCGATGATCTGGATGAGGGGATTGAGTGCACCCTCAGTAAGTTTGCAGATGACACCAAGTTGGGCGGGAGCGTTGATCTGCTCGAGGGTAGGAAGGCTCTGCAGAGGGACCTGGGCAGGCTGGATCGATGGCCGAGGCCAACTGTATGAGATTCAACAAGGCCAAGTGCCGGGTCCTGCACTTCGGCCACAACAGCCCCATGCAGCGCTACAGGCTTGGGGAAGAGTGGCTGGAAAGCTGCCTGTCGGAAAAGGACCCGGGGGTGTTGGTGGACAGCCGGCTGAACATGAGCCGGCGGTGTGCCCAGGCGGCCAAGAAGGCCAATGGCATCCTGGCCTGTATCAGAACTAGTGTGGCCAGCAGGAGTAGGGAAGTGATCGTGCCCCTGTACTCGGCACTGGTGAGGCCGCACCTCAAATACTGTGTTCAGTTTTGGGCCCCTCACTACAAGAAGGACGTTGAGGTGCTGGAGCATGTCCAGAGAAGGGCAACGAGGCTGGTGAGGGGTCTGGAGAACAAGTCTTATGAGGAGCGGCTGAGGGAACTGGGCTTGTTTAGCCTGGAGAAAAGGAGGCTGAGGGGAGACCTCATCGCTCTCTACAACTACCTGAAAGGAGGTGGGGTAGTGAGGTGGGTGTCGGTCTCTTCTCCCAAGTAACTAGCGATAGGATGAGAGGAAATGGCCTCAAGTTGCGCCAGGGGAGGTTTAGATTGAACGTGAGGAAAAATTTCCTTACTGAAAGAGTGGTTAAACATTGGAACAGGCTGCCCCGGGAAGTGGTTGAGTCCCCATCCCTGGAGGTATTTAAAAGATGAGTAGATGAGGCACTTAGGGACATGGTTTAGTGGGCATGGTGGTGTTGGATTGACGGTTAGACTCGATGATCTTAGAGGTCTCTTCCAACCTTAAGGATTCTATGATTCTATGATTCTATATAAATACCAGGTATACTAAAAAAAGTGGTAGAAAATTGTTGACTTATTTACACAGAAAACGTTGCAGGTGATAGCATCTGTCACCTGTAAGATCCTCCTTCTTGCCAAATGACTTCTCCTTGGAGGAGACCAGGCATAGTTGGATCATTAGAACTGATGCAGTGCCAGCTTGTTTGAAACCTGTCTCAGAAAATACCCAGTGTTTCTGCTTGATTTTTCTCTTGCGCATAGCTATGCAAAGAGATGCAAAATACTTGCTTGGAAATGAGATAATACAGCTTTACTTCCTCCTGTTCTCCAAGTGCAGTCTCAATAGATCCAGAAGTGGGTCCTGGGCTTCATGTGCTCTTCTCCAACAGCCACATCACTTGTGCTATCACTGCTAAATGGATGAAAATATTTTGGCACCTTGTTAACGGAAAGTGGATGATTTATGGTAAGCGAATGGAAATCCAGAGAGAATTTTCTTTAGAGCTCTAGCAAAAAGACTTATTTTTGTGTCATTGTAGTTGATTTGGATAACAATAGTTGAAGTATCATGGAATTGTAGAATGGTTTGGATTGGAAGGGACCTGTAAAGATCATCTAGTCCAACCCCCCTGCCACGGGCAGGGGCATCTTTCACTAGATCAGATTGCTCTAAGCCACATCCAACCTGACCTTGAACACTTGCAATGATGGGGCATCCACAACTTCTCTGGATAACCTCTTCCAGTGTCTCACCACCCTCATCGTAAAAAATTTCTGCCTTAGGTCCAACCTAAACCTACCCTCTTTCAGTTTAAAACCATTTCCCCTTGTCCTGTTAATACAGGCCTCAGTGAAAAGTCTTTCTCCACCTTTCTTGGAAGTCCCCTTTATATATGGAAAGACTGTAATAAGGTCTCCCCGGAGCCTTCTCTTCTCCAGGCTGAACAACCCCAACTCTCTCAGCCTTTCTTCATAGGAGAGGTGATTGTTGAGTACATCAGCCTTCTCCGTGTTGGTTGCCACCAGCTCTCCTGTCTTATTTACTGGAGGTGGTACAGTTTCTTTAATCGTCCTTTTCTGGCCAATGTATCTGTAAAGGCTCTTACTATTTTTTGCATCCCTTGCCAAATTCAGCTCCAACTGTGCCTTAGCTTTCCTAATCCCATCCCTACACATCTGGGCAGCGTCCTTGTATTCTTCCCAGGATACCCATGGAAGCACGTGTGCTCATGCTACTTCAAATCTAGCTAGCATAGTTAATGAGACTATTGGGAACTGTTCCTTGCCCAGCTGCATGTTGTTATTTTCTAATTTGAGAGAATGTGAGATAAATAAGAAGCATTGAGTTTTTCTAAATAACTGAGTATAGATACTAATCTTTTTCATATTCTACATTTTAAAATTAATTCTAATGCTCACACTCACTTTTGGGTTAGCAATCAATGATAGGAAAGACCGGTGTCAGATGAAAGACAGGTGGCATCTGTCCTTCAGTTACACCTAGATTAATGTTTTTATTAAAGGCACTAGTGAGGTCTCATCGGGTAGTATTTTCATCATTTCTCTAAGCTGAGAACGGAGGCTCAGGTCTGAGACAGGTGACATCCTGGAGACAAATATTGTTGTGCAAATTGTAGTGCGTTGGGGAGGAAATCAGTATGGTTTTCAAGAAGATGAACTTGTGAGCAATAACCAGGCACGTATCACAAAAAAGGAAAGATGATCCTTACAGTGAGGCTTTTGAAACTAATTCAATTAATACTGATGATAAAAGAGCAAGGTCTTAGTGTCAAATAAGGAAGGAATGTTTTTCTAATGCAAGGTTAAGTAACGTAAGGAAGACTTTGTCCAGCACCAAGTTGGTCCCTGTGGACGTGCATCTCCTGTGTTTTAAATTAACTTCTTAGTAGATAGGAGACCACTCTAAGTTCAAGATTCATGTTTGCAATGTCAGGCTTTTTCAGGTATGGAAAGGTCTCTTTTAATGCCATGTTAATTTTGTTTGGGACTGCTACTCAAGTGATAATTTTAACTTACAAGTGAGTAATTTTTTTAACACACCATAAGTAGATACACATCTCTGTATACAAAGATATACATACTTTTCCCAATAATATTAATTCAGCAGGATTTAAGCAAGTACTGTTTCTTCTGTGCAAATGTGAATGTGAGGTTGTTTTGCTATTATACCGAGTCATTTAGTTGTTTCTTGTTCTCATAAACCTGAAAACCATTGCATCAAACGGATTGTTTTGCCAGGGAAGAAGACCGAGTGTTTCTGGAGTTAATGATTTCAAACTAATATTTCAGTAAGTGCTTTTGAAAATAGTTGCTAGGGAAGAGAAAGGATTAGGCAGACTCAGCTGTAGT
The DNA here is from genome assembly GCF_965638725.1 of Aptenodytes patagonicus. Classification (NCBI taxonomy): domain Eukaryota; kingdom Metazoa; phylum Chordata; class Aves; order Sphenisciformes; family Spheniscidae; genus Aptenodytes; species Aptenodytes patagonicus. The sequence goes on along the minus strand of NW_027472113.1, from coordinate 56,788 downwards.
AACGCATTAACTTGGTACCCTGCTTCCTAGACCCCCCCAGTTGCAGTAGGATACTTCATACCTCGAGGCTGTGCAGATGCCCCAATGGGTAGAAGCTGGTTTCCTTGTATGTTGCACTTTCCATAGGGGTAGGGAGCTGCATTTCTGCTTAGTCCGAATTTGAAGGTTTAAGAATGATTAACCTAGTGTAAGTAAGTGATGTGGGTAGGTAGTTTTTTAGCTGATTATTCAGGTAAAAGATGCCAATTATTCCTATTCATTCAGGCAGAATGCAGTCTGAGGCAGTGATGGCACGTAGGGGATCTGCGATTCCACTTGACAACGCTGTTAGAAAAAGTAAAACATCTCTTAAAGTACTAAATAGCAGGTTAAGAGTAACAGTTGACGATGGATATGATTATGGAGATGATGTGCATATTAAAAATACACGCTTTCTTTATGCATTGTATGTTTTAAAATATTTAATTCTTTTTAATTTGGCCTTTGGTCAGAGGGTATTATATGAATGAGAGGCTCATGATTTACAGTGACTCCTTTCTTACTTAGTGCTGCCTCTGCATTGTAGCTAATGCTTAGAGATGAAATTCAGAGCAGAGTTTTCTTGTCTGTGTACGCATCGCTGCTGTTAACAAGGGTAGTGTTTGTTACGGGGTTTCTCACCAGAAGGTGTCAGAGTAGTTCTTCTATTTTTATTACATTGCAGGCTTCTCTCTACAAAGGTAACCTAGCAGCATAAGACAGCATAACTCAGACTGCTTTGTGAAGAAATGTAATATAACATTTAATTCTTTTGTCCATTTTTGATGTATCATACAAATGGAAGGAGTTGGTTTAATTTTGGAAAAAGTAGTGTGAACAAAAATAATGACATAGCACTGAACACAAAGTGCAGGAAGGAGTGAGGGAGCTGTACTGGGTGCTTTCGGGCTGCGGGCAGAAGATACGTATTTGAGAGACCTGGGTTGTATTGCTGGTATTGTTGCAGAAATAAGGTTGGGCTCTAGCTGGTGGGTGTAGTTGTAGCAGTGTAAGATCTCGTCACCGCTGTCATGCCGAAGGTGGGGGGGCATCGGTTTGCCCATGACTCGGGTTACAGTAGTCCAAGCCTTGCCTATTAGTGCAAACCCACCTTCACTGTGATCTGCAAGGGGGAATGGTTGAGATGTCCATGGGTGTTCCAGGCTGTGTTCTCTATTAGAGAGACACTAATGTCCGGTGGAGGGAAAATCATCTTGGCTAGGTAACTTTTTCAGCTTGCTGCAGCAGCTGAATTTCTTAGAGCCGTTATTTGTCACATTTCTGGCTAATCTTTCTGGTGTATCTGATCTGCGCAAGCCACCCATCCAGAGAATCTGTCAACCTAGAGAGTCCTTGGTTCAGCTCTCCTTTTAGGTTAGGACATGCCATCCCCTTGGCAGAGCGGAGAAGGATGGAGGAAGAGGATGAGGACCATAGGCAATTGAATTAGGCAGAGTAATTCTGTCAGGTTGTTTATTTTTGAGTAACTTGTCCTGATTTAATCAGATGGTGTTTCTGAAGCAGTGGTTCCCACTGGTAGCCTGCTTGGTGCTGCCGTGGGTGGTGGGAAAGGTTGCACAGGCTCTCACTTTTGTGCTGGCCTTTGCATACGCAGGCAAGGTTTGGGGTTCAAAGTGTGCAGTTGTGTACACATGCCACGGTCTGGAAACTGCTGCTATACATGTTTCTGAAACAGAAAAGAGTGGAATTGTTCTGAAAAGCAGCTGCTATTTGTTAATCTCATTGTGCCCAAAATAAATGTTGCCTGCATCTTCTAGTCATTAAAAGTATCCCCTCTCCATTGTAATCATGTGGTCCCGTGTGTGTATTCCTGACTTCTTCGTGTACCACAGCCTGCTACAATAAATTAACGAGACTTTAATTACAGGGTTCGGAAGATAAAAAAATCAAGAGGATATTGATGTTCTTGATAGTTGCTTCCTTTACAAGAGACAATTCAATATTAAGTGCGGGTAGATCATGCCACAGAAGACCTGAGGACAGTGGAAGTCCTTTAACATTTTGGAGCAAGGGCCTCAGAGAGGGAAGGCTGTCCCTACTCTTAGTCACCTTGAGGATCTACACTCAGTTCGGTTGTACTGTGGCTCCTGAAAGCATTACCTGTGTATTTGTGCTTCAGCTTGAACTCACAAGAGGTGAAGGAAGAAGGGAAAAATAGGAGCATGGAAGGGTGATTCCATCTCCTTTATCTGACTAAATCTAGAGATCACTGAAATGCATACTATGGAGCTTTCCTGTCATTTGTACTGAAAGAATGGAGATCAGGCTGGGTATTTGAAACGATTGTCCATCCTATCACCTCGTGCTATATTTTTAAGTTCATAGGTCTGTGTTGTATCAAAATGCCTTCTCCATCTTTTCCTTTTCCTTTTCCTTTTCCTTTTCCTTTTCCTTTTCCTTTTCCTTTTCCTTCCCTTTCCCTTCCCCTTCCCTGAAAGCTTGCAGTTACTGCAGGGCAAAAAGCATCTTGCAGCCTCTTCTGCCCGTTCAGAGCTCAGGCGGTGCCAGCCCGCGGGCTGCAGCTGTGTGGCGGCAGGGCTGGAACAGGGCCCGGCGCTGCGGAGCTGTGGCGAGGGTGTTTCCCCCCCCCGCCATTTTCGCGTGGCCAAGCGGGGTCTGCGTGCCTCAGTTCCACGCGGGGGCTGACGGCAGGTGCCGTTGGTCGCTGAAGGAACCCCGCGGAACACCCCCGTGTCCTAGCGACGCCCGGGGACGCGGTCGGCAGCGCCGGGGACGCGAGCGGCGCCAGGCCCCTCGCGGCCGCCCGTCGTCGCCGCCGCCCGGCCCGCCGGCGCCATGAGCAGCCCGCAGCCGGGGTGAGTGGGGAGGCGGACGCGGGGCCGGCGGCCGGCGGGGGCCCGCGGGGCTCGGCGGCGCGGGGCTCTCGGGGCCGGTCCGGGCCGGTCCCTTCCCCGCGGCGTTGCCCCGCGTCCCTCGCTGTCCAGCCGCCCCCGAGCAGGGCGGCGCGCCTTCCTCCGGGGTGACCGGCGCCGGGCCCAGCGAGCCGCCGCCCCCCGAGCTGTCCCGGCAGGGACAGCCGTCTGCCGTCTGCTGAGACGTCCGTCTGACAGACGGCCGTCTGCTGAGACGGGGGGTGGCGGCAGGTGGGGCACCGGCGCCGCTGTGCAAACGGGCTCACCCCTCGGCTGCTCGGGAGTTACCGCACTCGCGAGCAGCCCCACAGCCTACCTGGGGTAACGTGAGCTGGGCGGCTGCTCTTTTTTAATGATTATTTGCCTTTTTAATTCTGTAAGAATAATGACATCGAATTAAGTGCCTCAAACGACTTGAAAGACCTAAAGATGTTTTCTTGCACTCCAACGTGGGCAAAACGGAGGTTTTGGATGTTACGTTTGTGTGGAGTCAGGCTGCTCTGACCTTTGCAACTTGTGCACCTGGGAGGTACCTGTCAGCCTGTGCAGAGGTGGGCGCTTTTTAACCCAGGTCCTCTCTGGATCTCAGAGTCCTCCGCCACGGTAATTACCTTATTCTGTGAACGGCTAGATGGAGTCGCAGGGAACGGGGCCACTGACTTCAGGCATTTCCCTTTGTCGTCCTCCAACTTCAGATCTGCAGGCTGTGAGTTTCAGAGTATCCAAACTTCCCCGAGATGATGTGAATTACAAATACTAAGGAACCGAGGACCTCTGCAGATCTCCATCTCCATGATTTGACACATCCTGCTTTAGTGGGCGATGCTCTGAGTAAAGAAATAATGACATAACTTGCTCATGGTCATAGAACCAATCAGTAGCCGAACAGGAGTCTTTTGCCTCCCATTTCCGTATCTAGTGGTGTTCAAGGCTGGAACCTGTAGCATGATTTGATTATTTAAAAACCTTTGAAAAAGTGTTGTGCGTGACAATATCTTTCATGAAGAAATACATAGAACTCCCAACAAAATACTTAAAACCTTATTCTTGGAAGATTGTTTCACTCTAGTTACCACGTAAGGCACTTTTGGATGGCGTTTGTTAATTCAGTTTTTGGGAAACAGTTATGCCGTGGCTGATTGCATTCACTTGACAGATATTTCAAGGAATACCTCCAATCTGCATCTGACATGGAAAACAGTGAAAATTACAGAGCTGTGACTTAGGAAGAGCTTGCTGAAGTGGATAGGGAGAGACCAACACATGCGGGGTTTGCCCCTGCTCCTCACAGACTGGATGTAGCCCATTTCCCTTCTGGAAACCACCAAACAGTGCTAGCCTAGTACAGCAGCCAAATGAGTCATAGGATCACAAAATAATTCACTCTGGAAGAGACTGTGGGAGGTCTCTAGTCCAGTCTCCTGCTCACAGGGTCAGCTATGAGATTAGACCAGGTTACTTTATCCAGACTGATGCCGAAAACTTCCGAGGGTGGGAACAGCACACCCCGCTGGGCACCTCCTCCACTGCCTCGCCCTCCTCATGAGGAAAAACATTTTCATTAGACCCGCCTCAGCCCCTCTTCTTTCAACTTGTATCTGCTGTCCCTCCTCTGGCTCCGTCTTCTGCACACCCCCCAGGCCCTGGCAGGCTGCTGTGGGACCCCGGAGCTGCCCCTGCTCAGGCTGCGCCGGCCTCTTCAGCCTCTCGTCCCAGGGCACGTGCTCCGGCTTCACCATCCCGGTGACCTCCCTGAACTTGCTCCAGTGCATCCATGGCTTCCTGGAGCTGGATGGACACAGCAGTGCACGTGGGGTCTGAAGAGTGCCAATGAAAGAGGACGATCGCTTCCCTCCTTCTACTGGCTGTGCTCCTCTTAATTCAGCCCAGGATGCTGCTGGCCGTCCTTGCTGCCTGGGCACTCGGCTGGCTCACTTTCAGCTTGTGCTTCCCCGGACCACCTGGTCCTTTCCAGCAGAGCTGCTCCCCAGCCCGGCTGTCTCCAGCCTGTGCTGTTGCATGGGGTTATTCCTTCCTGGGTGCAGGACTGTGATCTGTCCTTGTTGAACTTTGTAATGGTCCTGGACTGCATTCAGGCAGTGTTGAGCGAGCCTCTGTCTGCCTTCCGGAGCATCATGGCTACCTTTGGGTACAGGCAGAGCAAGCTCATTTCTATCTGCTCATTCGATCTATGGATGCCTTTGAGCTTGGTGATCATCCCCTGGGGCAAAGTATTCATAAAATAAAAGAATTCTCACCGAGTATCTGGGCAAAGAATCCTCAGTGGTTTGGCAGTTAAATAGTTCAGGTTAGACAAAGAGTAAAGAAAACAGCATGAAGCTTTTGAAACAAAAACCCAGGTGGGTGTGACCTGTGTGTCTATGGAGCAAGACAACTGGTGGTCTCATTAGGTCAGATGGCCAGGGCTGAAGGGGTCCTGCAAATATTTAAGCAGACATGCAATGTGATTTGGAGAGACCGTGGCCTCTTCCTTCCTTGATTACCACCTGAGTAAAACTGTACATGTGCTTAAAGGTTTTGTGGGCTTGGAATAAACCAAATAATTATTGTCAGAATCCAAAGTCCCGTCAAAATTTCAAGTCATCTGCTGACTTCAGTGAGTTTTGGTTCAGTAGTTGTGTTCCAGCATGGTTTCTCATAAGCACGGCAGTAGTACTTGAAATTAATAAACCTAGAAGCCAGAGCTGTGCCTCGAGGTGAAGTCCAGAGGTGGTGCAGCCGAGGGTCGGTCAGTGACCCAGCTGCATGGCAGCAGCTTCCCGTTGTTGGAGGAGGGCCATGGTCTAAGGCCTGTAGTTGGAAGAGTCAGTCCACAAGTGTTACAGGCCTGTCTCCTGACAAAGCAAGAGCCTCCTTTTGTGGAGACTGGGGATTGTTTTCCTGGCTTATCATCTTCTGAAGAGATGGCCCTCTTTCTCAGAGAGAGAGGAACCCAAGCACAGCGTAGTCACTGGCCATGTTCACTTGGCTTAAGCTTGGAGGCATCAAACAAAGTATTTATGCTGAATAGTGTCATAAGGGCAGCAGTTATCTTCTGAATGCCTGTACTGGTGGGTAGATGGCAGAATCCCATTCTCTGTGGTGGAATTGTACCATCTTTGGATTCCTAGGGCCACGTGTGCCTGTTAGGCCATTCCCAGCTAGCATTCACAAAGTCCTTACCTTCAGGATTTAATGCTGAATTCCCGTTCTGCAGAAAACCACTTTGCCACCATCTGCTTACCTCTCTGGAGACCCTGACAGCATTATTTTTGCGAGTGAGATATACTTCATGGTGGCTGAAGAGTTTCCTTAGGCAGGGAATGGCAGACAGCGGCCGGGTATCTGGAAAGTCTCCTAAGAGTAGTCTTTTCTCCCAAACGGAACGTGCTGGACAGGTGCCCCCGCCTTGTGGGATGTTGAACTTGCTGTTTGTGGTTGGCAGCCTGGTTAGATTTGTTCTGACTGAAAGCTAGACAAGCCTTTCTTGTTTACGTCCCCAGCAGAAACAGCGCAAGATCCGTTAGCTTGTTAGAGTGAGGAATGGTCTCCATCAGGGGCAGGACTGTTTGTTTGACTGAAGTGGCAATAAACTCCAGCTGTAACATACAACATGGGGGCTATAATTCCCTGTGACTCTACCAGTCAATAACTAAAGCTGTGGTGCTCTCTTAGATTATTTCTTTGGTGAGCAGTCACTGATTTAATTGCACTGTAAATTATTAACTGTGAAGATTTGCTTTACAAAACTTATGTAGGACGCCTACTGTGACTTTGTCCTGATATCCTTTCAAATGAGTAAGAATGGTCTTAAAAATCATTGTGATACACAGCACTGGCTTTGCAGACAGTGTGTTGTGCGCCATAAGCTGATAAAAACCAGATACTGTTAATAAATAATAGTGACAATGATAATGCAATGAAAATCCTGTAGAATACTGAGTTGCAAGTGGACAGTTCCTTAATTTACTAAAATCCTATTCATCAGCTCTGGTATGTTTTGTGTTTTGCGTACTCTGTCATCTGCACAGCTGGAGTCCCCGCAGCTGCAAATGTAATTCTTCCTGGGTGTTTTGGACTGATGTGTGTTTTACTTTGGCCCTCAATACATTTTTTTAAAGCAAAATAAATAGTGGCTCTTTTGGTTTCTGTGGCTCTGTTCTGCCTGTTAATTTGGGTATTTGCACTTGCCTTTATGAATTTGTTACTTTTGTTAATGGGTAAAAAAGAAGAGTTGGCTCCAGTGACAGCAATTTATTTTTCCGAATGAGCAGTTAAGGTGTTACCCTAGGATTGTGAATGATACTGAAGTGTGAGTGGTAAGCACCCGGACTGCTGCCTGTCTCAAATGACGGAAGGCCACGGTGCCCACGTGAGGCACAGCCAGACCTGGGAATGGGACACGCCTGCCTCCCAGGTCCCACGGTTGGTCCAGGAGTTGGGGTGCTTCTTTCAGGCGCGGAGTTTCTCCAGGGGATCCATAGAAAGCATGTACTCCACACACGTGATGGTCTTTGATAGGCGGTGTGCCCTGGGGAAGGAAGTTACCTGGCTCTGTTTCCTACCCTTCTGGTGGTCCAGAAAGTCTTTGTGTTCAGATGGCTTCACAGATGAGAATTATGACTGGCTTCACGTGATGGGAGAGCTCCTTGGCACATCTTCCCCACCTTGGCAGATCCGTGTTAACTGAGCTCCAGAGGTTTGCTCTGTGTCAGTAGAACTGGCTAGTTAATAAAAGGTATGTCTAAGTTGGGGAATTCTCCTTTTGCCTATGGTACGTGGTCCCTCACTTTAAAATTCTGGTCAGGTGAGAAGCAGAGAGATTTTTGACAGTTGACTTTTTGCTTTTAGGGATTTGAAAAATGTGATGTCTAGTATAATGTAAACTGTATTCTCATCTCTGATAGTAAGTAAGATAAAGAATATTTGTTTAAAAAAAGTGGACGTCCATTGAAAAGTTATTGTTAAAATAGGATGCTACTGTTTCTCAGTGACTCTGTAGTAAAAGTCCTGTGTCTGGAACATCACCGTTGAAGAATTTGAGGAGGTTGCTTCACTTGAATCAGTCTTGATTGGGCATGAATTTGGGGAACTTGGCTCAAATTTAGATGCAGCTGAGGGAGGATTTTGAGCAAATTAATTAAAAAAAAACCTCCAGGAACAAACTGTGTACATCCAAGCATTCTAAATATCCTTAAGTATGAAATTACTGCACTAACAGTGATGTGTAGTCACTGGCTGTGATACCAAAGAAACAAATATGATATTAATTTTGAGAAGAGCTTCAAAACTAGTCCCAGAAACTACATATCAGTCAGTCTAGCTTCTGTGCCAGGAAAATTGTCTGCAATTCTAATAAAAAACTAGAAGTTGTAGCGAGAAGAATAAACAGGATAAGCAGGCAGAGAAAAAGGAGTCCCAGAAATATCCAGAAAAATGGACTTTTTGGACTTAGTGTGATATGACTGTAATGAACATTTTGTATAGTACTGTTTAAGACTGATGCTTTTCCTTTGCTGTATGTTTTTCTAACACGCATTTTTGTCAGTTCTGCACTTCTATGTGTTGTAGGGGATTTGGAGGTGACATTTGTATATAGCTCTTAAATATTTAAATCTCTGGAGAAAACTTCTCAGACATGAACTTCTATTATCCTTTTGTTGAATGGTCTGCTTTGCTGAAGAGCTTGTTTCCGACAGTCCTCAAGTTCGGTAATTCATGACATTTCTCAGATAACTTGCTGTAAGGGAAACGCCCCAGAAGTTAGAGGTTGCATTATTCTGTGAAGCAAACAATGAACCCAAATCTGTGTTGCAGCAGTTCTGTGACCGCATCTGTCTGAATCATCTTCCTGTCTGTTTCACCCTTGTCATTTGTAAGCAGCATTCCGAATTTCATCTCCAGGCATGATCTGTGAGTCAGCAAAGACCGAAAGGAAGTAGCGCTTGGGCTGCAGAATGGGGGGAACACGAGAGGGTGCTGCTGGTGCCCTTTTCCCAACACTGCACGCGTCTGTGCCATAGTCATCTGTTGGCGCAAGGGAGCACAAGTCTCATCTGAAGCTTAGGCTTGCCAATAAGTTGAGTGCTTTTGAGTGCGTGGCACAGATTCCATTCAGAGGATAGGGTCTCACCCTGGCTGCCCTTAGACTGGAAAGTATGCCTGCACCCCATCCGCTGGAGCACCGAATGGGTCCGATCCTTTGGTGTCAATGGGATACTCCAGAGGGATTTGGGCTGAGCTCAAGCATAGTACCAATATGGCCCACTCCCAACTAAACTTGCCTAAAATCTACTGGGGGAGGGTGAAGTGGTCAGCTGAAATAAGCAGGAAAACTGGCAGGAGCTCCAGGTGAGCACAGGCTTGCAGGGCCAGCCCCTGCTTACTGCACGTGATTTAAATCTGAGTTCGAGTCAGTGCCCGGGATATTCTGTGTGGCTCTGTCTGTGCTGGTTCTCTTGACAACAGAGGCGTTCACCTGGGCAGAGAGCTCGGGCTTCTCTTGGCAGTGTGGCTCTGCCAAAGCCCAGCGGATCCAATTACATTCTTCCCAATGGTTTAATGGGTTTTGGTTCAGGCCCAAAACATTTCCTTATTTCCTCCAATACCCTTTTGAACTTTTAATTTAATTCAGCCTGTTCATAATTTAAATGAGAAAATACATGTACAGAGACTTCTTTGAAACTAAAGTTGCTACATCACTGTGCTCAGAGGGGAGTTGCATTTTAACTAGTTATATGGTCCATGAAATATTAGATGGAAGGAAGCAAATGAAAAGGAATTGGATTGAGTTTCTCCTCTGCCTCCGTATGCAATTGCCAGGTGATACCATAAGTCAATACTTAGCACAATTGTTGTAATCTGGTGGTTTCAAATGCAAATGCAAACAGTGGATTAAAAAAGTAATGTAGAACAGTTGCTATAGTACCAGTGTTTAATCAACAAGCATAACAGGGTAAGGTAAACTGTTTGTTTAAAGTTTAATTTACTGTTGGTAGGCTACCTGTGAGATTATTGTGAAACCCCAGATAAAATTCCTGTAAATCCATGATCTTTGGTTTTTTTGATTTTTTTTTTTTTCAATTGTCCGTTCTTTCCTTGAGTATACTTTTGTGTGTGGTAACTCAGCCTAGCAATAGACATTTATCTTGAATTATCCCACTGAAAGATATGTAATAGAGATACAGTGGCATTTAGATTTAAAGCTACAGGAAACAAGAGAGATCAGTCTCTTGTTGTGTAATTAAAACAAATCCTGCCTAGAGAGCCCAAAGGTCCGGCTGAACATATTATGCAATATCTACCTGAGTGTATACATTTTACAAATGTGAATGGATTTAGAGTATTAAAAACTTAAGCCTACTGTCCCTTACTTTGTTATTTGTCCTGTTTTCCAGAGGGTGAAGTAAGATAAGGTTGTGCTAAGAACTACTTAAAAATATATCTGCTAATTATGGATGCTTCAGTTTTTGTGTTCAACTCTCATATATTAGGTTCAATTTTTGGACGGTCTGATCTTTGGTAGCTGCAATGGTTTAGCTCTGTTGGCTTTCCAGAGATGCATGACATTTCTTGGGTAGAGCAGGGGAGGGCCTTGCTTCGATGGTCAGCATGATCTGGTTCTCCATGTTTGTTGGTCTTACAGTTTTTCACCAATGAATAGAAAAGCGATGCAATTTGTTCACTTTGGATTGTTCAATGTATGCATTAAAGAGAATCTTTACTATATTGACTTGGGAACTGGAAAAGACTTGAGAGGTTCTTGCATTTCGTATTGGGCCCATTTTTATTGCTCTGCATACAGAGGAGGACTTGTGCACCCCTACGTCGGGGGTCTTTAAAGGGGTCTTTAAAGATTAGCAGAAGGTAGCGTAGCCCAGCTGTTCTGGCCACTACAGCAGCGTAGTCCCAGGAGTCTTTTAGACTGAACGGCACTCAGGAGCCGTCGTAGTACCGGCTGGTTGGTCTCTTTAAAATCTTAAGAGTGGGGCGTGGCAAAAGAGATTCAGGTCTTTAGCTTTGGCCTGCGCAGGCTGATACTGAACTGAGCGATGAGTTGCCCAGTGTCTGTGCTTTCTAACCCAGGAGGGGCTGGGTTCTTGAGAGAGAGGCACTGTCTCTCACCACTCAGCTGTCTTCTGATGCCCTAGTTTGGATAAGGACTTGTTCCTGTCCTTCCAGCACAAAGCATACTCTCCACAGAAAGACCAGGGTGGTGAAGAGGTGGCAGCTTGCCGAGTGCCAGAGCAATAGTGTGTCAGGACTCATGCAGCCAGATGAGTGTGCTTGCTGGCCTTTTGTGCAAACTCTTCGGTTTCCTGCAGAGTACATTTGTTTTTTGTTTAGCTTGAGCAAATCAGTCACACAGAGTAGATCCGATGATTTTTGGTAAAACGTAGTAGCTGCATTTAGAGAGGGAAAAAAAGAAGTATTCTCATCAATGCAAGTTGCACTTCGGACAAACTGCTGCCATATAGTGACAGCCAGCAAAAACATACTACAGTAACATATGCTTTCTAGCCTGTAAATACCACAAAAGTTATGAATCTTGCCCTGCATAAGTTTTGTGCAATTGAATTTACGAATAGGTTTGTGGGATAAGCATTCTTGGCTGTTCATGTAAATAATATTCTAGAGTCACTGTTGTGTTCGAATAAATGGTCCCCGAAATAGACAGGACAGTTCCTAATCTTGCTGTCATGGATTAGTTTTCCCAGGTGGTTTGTGAGTTCTGTTGGTATAAAGGCCAAAGGGAGAACTTTTGTTTTGAAACAGGGTTTTTTGTTCATGAACAAATTAGTGGTTGGACAGGCAACATTTTAACAGACACGTAGCTGAATCCCAAATGGTTCAAAACAGGAGGGAAGACTTAAGGGTATTTTTTGACGCCTGAAATTGAAGCCACTTAGTTTTCTGTGTAGGTGTTCCAAGTGATGAATTTGATATGCAGTCCCTCTGATGGTGGGAACATTAAAGAGGAGGAAATTGCCATAAAAAAATGGATGGAAATGTGGAAACTGAAGGAGGCTTTGGCTGAAACCACAAATAAGTAGTCTTCATCAGAGCAAAGATTTGCACGCAAGTGAATAACGTGTATGCTAACTTTCAAGCCAGTGAAAACACTATGGGAACAGTGTCCTGTCTTAAAAATATGTTTTGGTGCTAGCAGTTTCTGCTAACCTAAGTAGACTGAAGAAAGCAATTTTTTTGTGTTAGATACCAGACAATAATGGCTGAGAGCTGGCAATGAAGACCACAGGAAAATTCTTCTGTGTAGGCAAAGTCTGATAAGTGATATGCCTGGGGCCGGAGGTTGGACTAGATGGCCTCTGGAGGTCCTTCCCAACCCAAGTTATTCTTACAGGTCTCTGCAAAAGCTGCCAGAAACTCTGTCGCTGCCGTATCTATCACCAGTTAGGAGGTGGCAGAAGGAAGGGGAGCATGGGGTGCGTGGTGGGGCAGTAGAAGGCATGCAGTGGTGCAGGAGTTCTGGGACATCTCTCCCTGGTGATGTACCGTATACTCATGCACTTCCAATAGGGCCCATGGCAGGGCGGTGAGGGAGCTGGGGTCCGTGCCTGCCGGACTCAGCCAGGAATTTGGCTCCAGATGTTGTATGGCATGATACTAACCTGCCAAAGGTCAGAGTTTATTGTCTGAGGAGGCTGTTGTCGGAGCTGGTCTTGGAGGAGACTTTCAGGGTTGGGCGGTCAGGATCACCGCCTCGGTGGTGGTACGCCGTTCGATGCTGAGCTGCTGTATCTTATGTAGATGTCACTGGTTTCTGATATGCATCTTCCGGAGGCAGTAAGATGTTGCTTTTACATAATCTAATGGGCATTTATCTGACAAAATGCTGGGCGTGATTTATAACTTAAGATGTAATAACTTGGCTGTCAAGGGGATTATATACATCTGTATTGATTTTATTTCAGATTTCTTGCAACCTACAATAGCCTTACAGACAAACACCTGGTTGGATATTTCAGCAATACCAGGATAAGACGACATCTTCAGAGATCAGGACTGGTGAGACTGAAAAGTTTCCTTTTCTGAGAAAAAAAGAAAAGAATTCTTTGTTTCTTTTAATATTGCACAAGTCAAACCACTGATGGTTCTGTTGTTTATTTGTTAGAGGTATGTGTTGTCATTGGTAAGAATTTGACCAGCTAGCCAAACACGTGAAATTATGCTGTGCCAGATCAAAGCCACACGATCACACTGAGACTGAGGGCGGGTTTGTTTAATCCAAGCATTTCCCACTGCATTATTTTCTACCGTTGGTCAGCTAGATATCGCAGGGACACAGGGCTGTGGTGTGTAAGGCCGCGCTACTGAAATCAGAATGACAGAAATACAAGTCAAACTGAGCTTGGAGCTTAGCTCCACGTGCTAAGTAGTTTTGACAACACCAGTGACAGCTGAGGAAATACTGCAGCTGGCATTGAGCATGTTCCAGGACGTCAAGGTCCAAGGGCCACCTGGGGCTATGAAGATGCTAGCATGGGGGCTGCTGGTGGATGGTGGATGATGATTCCACACTAGAAGTGGTGTGCTGACAGTCAGTATGGAGGCCATACTGCACAGAATATGAAGCTTACTGCACCTTCTGTAATGCAACCGTCATAATGCTTATCTGCGTGAAACTGGTAACAGTGGCTGACATGGATTCATGATGTATGTAAATATTGGAGAGCCTTGGCTTAGCCCTGAGCTTCTGCTCAGTAATGGAGTTTCAGTAAGTTGTTACATATGGCACTGTATTACTGCACAATTACAGTGATGTGAGAATGTTTGTCAGTCTGCTTGTATTTCACATCCAGGCAGAAGAAGATATTTCATGGAGGGGTTTTGGTAAATTCGGAATGTTTTTATGTTTTTGCTCCATATTTCTTTTTGCTCATTGGAGTTTGCCTCTGCAAAATCCTTCAGTTTGCAAATATACAGAATCATGTTGATTCTCTTAGGTTTTTTAAACTGTGAAATCTAAGCATCTTTGACTCTACTAGCTTTTTAAATAGCTTCAGTGTTATTTCTCAAAAGTGTTTAAGGAAAACTGAAGGATTTGGTAAAGGTGAATGTGCTGAATATTTTTAAAAATACTTATGCACTCCTAGGTGTGACTCTGTTTAGCACAGGCAGAGGCAACCCTTACACAGTAGGAAGGCAAGTATTTAATGCCCCTCCACTGACTTGGGCAATGGCCCATGAAGAGTAAGGCTGAGCCCTCAACTGTTAGAAAATGTGACTGCTGCTCTCCTGCTCTCTTCATTTGGCTGATGGGGTCCATGGGGTCAAAGAAACTACAATTCTGTGCTGGGAAGGTGAGTTCCAGCACCATGGCAGAAGCAGAGGTGGTAGCTAACCAGGAAGAAAAAGTAGTCTTTCTGGGAAATTGCACTCTGTTTAAAAACATACTTTATTCTGTCTTCTCTTCTTTTTAGTTACATTATATTTCTTTATGGCAGATCTCAAGGAGTGGAAGAATAATATCTGAGAAAGAATATCGGCTAAATGCTAGGAGGAGGGATCACCAAAGATATGTACAGGAGTGCCTGGCTCGGGCCATATTTCATAAGGTCCTTGATATGGAGGTATGCATTTACTAGTAATGTGTAAGCCTTTTTGGATACTTCCCTACTGACAGCCGGTGGCTGTTAACTCGTACTGGACTGTTTTCCATAGCTGTGCCCTCATGCTCCCCTGAAAGGCTCTCTCCTGCTGGGAAAAAGGACAGTCTTTGTGCTTGATGTCCTCCACATGAAACCTCCACTGGCCTCTAGTTGTTAAACCATACTGTCATTAGAACATACACTGTCCTGGCTCACTTACTGCACTTTGGCAGTCATCAGATTATGGGATGATATTCACAGGGCTAGTTTGCTTAAAAAAATTCTAATCAAAACAAAATAGTTTGAACATGGTTACATATCTTATCTGAGTACAAAATTTGGGCACATTCCTGTTACGTATCAAGAATGGAGTTGGTCCCTACAACTTTACAAATACTCAGTTGTTCCCTTGCCAATGTTAATATAGACAGGTGTAATGCAAATGTATTGAATCGATAGTAGTTTCATAATAGGGCTCAATGAGGGTAACGACCAGGGAGCAGGCAAGTGATAAGCAGAACAGAAGCAAATGTTCTTACATTCATTGACATCTCATAATGTCCATTAATGAGATTTCTCTTTCTCTTACATTGATAGCATCGTCATCAGCTGGAAATAAAAGAGAAACTTGAAAATTTTGTGAGGAAGAAGAGGGTGCAGAATATCAAGGTAAGGCTTGAGTGCTACTGAGTACTGATGGGACATGGCAGTTTTGCCCCGTGTTAAATAACAGCCATGAGTCAGGCCAGAGACTCATTGAGCCAAGTGTCCTGTCTCTGATGTTTATGGAAAAAGTACAAGAAACAGGCAAGTAAAGGATGATCCTGCCCCAGGTTACCTCTCCTTCTTCCTCTGTCCAGCAGTTCAGGAACTTCCATTCATGCACATGATTCCTTTTGAATCTACTTGTTATTTTGGTTCTGAAGTGTTCTTGGTTGTGGAATTGAATTATGAGTTGTATGAAATGCTACTTCCTTGCATTTCTGCACAATAATTAATGTATCTGCTGTCTGATAATTCTGTTTGATGCTCCATTGTTCTCGTTATGAAAGAAGTTATTAACCGTTCCCCTTTTCCAAGGCACATGTGGTTTTACATACCGTTTTCATATTCCTTCTCAGTTTTCCAAGCTGAAGACCCTCAGTCTATTGAATCTTTCATACATGAGCCATTCCAGGCTTCTCATTACTGTTGCCATTTTTTTACCTTTTCTAGTTCTACTATTTCTGTTTTGAAATGGGGAACCAGAACTGGATGAATAATTTAAGATACATGTTGCAGTTCTTCTCCTTGTAATTCTAGACACTATCTGCTTTTGACTGCTTCTGAGCACTGAGCTCCCATTTTCAGTCGTTTGCCTCTCCACATGATGTTCAGCAGAACAGCATGTAAGTAATGAAAAGAGGTTTCAGAAGTCTTCACTCTGCTGTCACGTAGGTAGAGCTTGATCCTGTAGTTGTTAGTCATGGAAATCCCACAGAAGTCAATGGTTCTTCTCCCCATGAAGTCACTTGGACTCATATGGGAAAAGTTCTCATTTTGGCTGAAATATCTCAACATCTTATTTCTTTATTAGGAGCCTGCATACATCGAGAAGAATGCATTGAGAAGCTAGCTGCTTCTTTGAGCAGTTGAAGAACAATGTCAAATCTTTTTAATTTTAAATAATACATTTATGAGCAATTCATCAGGTAAAGAAGGGAGGAGATTTTAATGAAAAACACTGATCACTATGGTAATTGCAAAGGCATTCTTTACTGACTGAACTCCTGCTGGTAGAAAGTTGCCACAGTGAAAGCAGCGACTAAGGCACCCTATCAAGGAATTCTGGACTTGGATAATTTTGGAACATAAACCAAAACGGCTTCCTTCAGTGAGAAGTGTGAGGGAGATGCCTGCAGATATGTGATCTGTGTCTTTGCTGTGATGCCACACTGGGGCACAGGAACCTGGGTGGAATTAGCAGTGTAATTTAATTCTCACCTCATACATTCAGTGAATTCGGCTGAGTAGCTAATCTAAAAGGAAAGGAGAAACATGGCTGGGCAAGGGAGGATGAGAAACATAGCTATCTATTTCCAGAAGGGTAGTCAGCCCAGTGTGGAGCTTTTGAGAGAAAAGATAGGGAGGGGCAGCAGTCAGAGCAAGGAAGTGGCAGATGCACTCAAATTTAAAAAAGAAAGAGACCTTCAACCAAACCAAGAATTGGGAGATACACAGAAACAGGCAGATGATTTGAATTTGGGGGGATCTGCAGCTGGAGAGGGCTGCAGGGAAATGAATCGGAGACGGGAACAAGTCTTTTCCCTCGTCCCTCTCTCATTCTCCCCTTGATTTCCTTTCCTTCCTTAACCAGGTGTTCCATCGGGTCTAGGCAATTTGATCGTCATAGCTGTCCAATGAAAGACAGACGGAAGGCAAGCTGAAACATTGCTGTTAAGACTATTTAGTACCTCAGAGATGTAAATTTCTATTCTTTTAGGTGGAACAATCCAGAAGATATGTGGAAGGTGCTAGCCTCATGCGCTGCCCACATCCACCACTTGGTCCAAGAAATCATTATGGGCTCCATCCTTTAGTGGCTCGCGAACCAGCTGGTCACTCACAACTGGTGAGTTTCACCAAATACTCCATATCCTATAATGTAAGCACACACAGCTGAAAGCGTGCACGTATACCTATGACATCTGTGCTTAGTCTAGAGCATTGATTGCCCTGGTTGTTCTAGATTAGGGCCTCATCCTTCATCACTTGAGGCTGATTTCCTGTTTGCAGGGTTGTGTCATTAAAGAGAAATCTTGAGAAGCCGATGTTGCAGGAATGGCACATCAGAACTTAGAAAAAAATAGCTTTGCTTGTGATAAACCTGCTTTAATCTTTCCCTTTTATCTGCCTTATTACCCAAGGTTAGGCCAGTATCAGTACATTAAGTATTGTCAATGAATACTATGGCTGTAGGCAAGTTTACAGATGTTGTAAAATCCTGCAAGCAATGGAGGTCTTTTAGAAAACAGAGTTGAAGGGGTGCAGTAAGACTAAAGCTCTTTCCAGAAGGCTGTGCTTTGGAGCTCTGGCTCAGAAGCCTCTTAGTCTCTGTTAACAGGCAGAGAAGGAATGTTAATATACTCTTGAAATATAATGATACTAAAGTCTAAGGTCAAAGGTCAAATATATAGTCCAGTTTTAACTGGTTCTCCATTTCAATAATGATACTTGGTGCAGGTTGAAGAGAGATTTTCAGTCCTGAATGACCTTTTCCTCTCCATCCCATACAGAGGGCACCTGGACCTGTACTTGATTACTATGGTGGACATCCTTCTCATCGACACCGATCCAAGGAGCCTGCCTTTTCTAAGATGGTGAGTTAACTCAGTGAAAAAGTTTTTTAGGTTTTAACATTTTGACGTGGTATTCTGAAGGATATACGAGGAAAAAATGAAATAAAAAAGTCAGAAAAATGCTGAGTATTGAAGAAAAATAGGCATGCTTTTGTCATGCATTCTCTCAGTGTCCATGTGCTGAAGTCACCAAAACACAGCATGTTGCTACAGTTTCTATGAGTTCATTATGTTTGCTTCAAGATTGCACTGTGAAGACAGAGTAGCAAAACCTAGGTTTAATGCCCAAGCGTTATTTTGGATGTTCCCGTTTTTGGATGCTCAATTAGAGATGCCTGAAGGAGTCTGGTTCTTCAGAGGCAGACTAGAAAATTTCATTTCCTGAAGGTACCTGAGAATCACTCATCACTTCAAAATATCTCAGTCAGTGCTATTTTTTTTTCTTTATGATGCTGCTCTGCACTGGAAACTATACACTGAGATTTTGTAGCTGTTTGCTTTTTCCTTTTCTAGACCTCCTGGCAACCAAATAGAGCTCCAGGAAATACGCGGTACCCGGTTCGCCTCCCACCACTTCGCAGCGATGCTGCAGTAGGGTCTCTACCAGAGACTTCAACATCTAAAGAAAAGTGCCACGCCATTGAAAACGATGAGCAGTTTGCCAGTGGGGTGAGGCCATAGTTCATTCTGAAAATAATACAGTTTTAGAGACAGCTTTATAATACTGCTTTAGTACTGTACTTCCCAGAACTGTGTGCTGCAGGCGACATGCCTACCAAATGGTTATCAGCTTTTATTTAAACTCTCCTTTTTAACCTCTCCTTAATTTTCAAGACATTTTCTTACGGGTCTAATGCTCAGTTCTTGATCACAGCCAGGAAAAATGTGGTGACTTCTCTTTCATAGTATAACATCTCTCTGCATGCAAAATTTTCTGCCTCTGCATAGATTTTCTGTTATGTAGAGAGGGTGGCAGCCACTTGGTTAACACGAATAACTCGGGAATATTTTCACACAGTCTTACAAGTTTTCATCTTCATCTACAGCAGCAAAGTAGCAAAAAAATACATTTTTTTTTTTTACCATTCCTCCTACTAAGTCACACTGGTGGGTTCAGAGAATGAGAGCTTTTTGGAGTAGCCAAACATGATCTTGATATGTACGCAGTTACTTTCAGGTGAGATTTGGACTTGTCTTCTGTTCTAGGAAACCATTATGTAATTGGCTTTGTGTTAGGAGTTCCATGGGACTGGAGGATTTTGGAATGGGGCTGTGACCTGCTACTCCTGACTGGCAGACACCGTATGGATAGCTCCCTTCTGCTGTGCATTTGCTCTGTATTGTGATGGTCACGATCCTTTCTCCAAGAATTTGCTGGCACTCTCTCTGTCTATTCAAATCACAGGTCATTTAAATTGTTTCTTTAACGCTCACTACTGACAAAACAGCTAAATCAGATCCAGAGCATGCAACGTTTGCAGAATTTATTCTCTAGAGATGTCTTGCTTTGCGGGGCCCTGGTGCTCTGTTTGCATTTCATCCTGAAGGAGGACTAAACCTCCACTACAAATGGGAAAGAAGTGCTCTGAACCGCACCTCGTATAATCGATGCCAAATGATGTTACTGTTGGAAGATTCTGGCTGCTTTGGCATTTGCTTGCCAGCTGAGAGAACGCAGCAGGGCTGCGGGGTTGTGCAGTATTCTGTCTGCTTGTGATCAGAACGCTGCACGGTTCCAAGTAGTGCATGGTTTACAATGTTGTGTGTATCTATGAGGGTGACATTTTCAAGCAAGCTGCCTGTTGCTTTGCAAATGAAAAGAAAGGGTTTTAGCACAGAAGTGTTTTCATGAAGAAAATTGCAAGCACCAAGTTAAGGAATTGTTCTAGAAGTATGTGTGTTACTAAATGTAAAGAGCAGTCAAACCACGGTTAGTTCAATATGCTTGGTAGCTATTTTTGCATGACCTGTTTAACCTGGTTAAAATGTTTTTCCAGGGGGAGAGGAGGGGGTTAAGACTTATGAATTCAATGGAGTATGTGACTGGTATATCCCCTTATCAGCTCCCCATCATTAAGAAGAATGTGATACCAGTGCCACCTCCCCCCAGGCAAAAAGGAGATAAGAACATAAATGCAGTGAGAAATGGGATGCCCAGAGGCAGACGATGTCATCCCAACGTTAAAGGCAAAGAGGAGTATAATATCAAAAGAGCATCTGATGATGCACCACATGCACAATATGGAAATGAGAACGGGGAGAACAAACTGCTCAGACTGGAGGAAGATCAGGAAACTTTTGCACTGGAAAAGGAAGGAATAGATGAAGCAGAAAAGGCAAAACGAGAAGATCTAACAGCAAGGGAAGATACTGGAATTTTTCATGACAATATAATGGCAATACAGCATCAAAGTCCTGAAGTTAATGGGGAACTCCAACAGGCTGGGTCAGTAGAAAGTAACATAGAGGAAGATGGGGAGAAAAATGCAAGCACCAGGAGGGATGATGGGGAGGAAAGTCTTCCAGTGCCTTTGGAAAGCAATATGACAGAAGTGGAAGATAGCAATGAAGAGTCTCCTCAGAGCGATGAAGGAGGTGGTGAGTACAGTCCCTCTGCACAACTGTGAGTGACTAGTGCATGCAAGTGTTACTGTATTTGCCTTTATACTAAGTCGTGGTGCAGCATGGGGAATGCAGTTGCTGGACTGTTTTCAAGCTACTAGAATACTCTTGTACTGCTGTGAGCTAAATAGTCACCCAGAATGTAACCTTGGTTAATTGTTTCTTTTCCAGTGTTTCCGGTGTAAGGCTTTGGCTATTCTTTTTTACTCCAGTAGTTGGGTTTCACACATCATGCAACTATTATAAAATCCAAACATGATTTATTACCGATAGGAGAATCTGTATGCCAGATTAGGGGACTCTGTTTATAATGTCGAAATACTGGATTCAAAAAGAACACCAAAAATTACCATGTGAATCATGGTGCAGCAGATGAAGATCAGAACTACGTCAGTTGATCCATGGTTGTGTTGCTTCACTCTGTCATGGATTTGCTGGCAAAGAGCAAATCAGTTCGCTGTGTGACACCTTGTTTTTACTGTTGATAAAATGGGCATCTTGCAGTTTCAACCTTACCTTTATGGATAACGGGCAATTTATAAAAGGTTGGCCACGTGAGCAAGGCTTTGCATTATTATATCTGGGGAATGTGTTTGTGTTTCAGTATTCAGTACACTAATCCACTTGTAACCTATGAGTGCGGCTATAGCAGAACTAACATGCTGATAGCAATGGGATCTGGATTGTTACGAGTACATGCTGTGGACAGATTTTGTCTCATCTTAGTTCAGTATATCATTACACTTGTTCAAGAGTGTCTGAATTCATTAGGCCTCTTGGGTCAGTTCAGCCAGCATATAGAGTTTGAGAGTAATATCCAGATAACTGAGGTGCCAAAGGTGTTACTTTTGCATACAATATTATGAATCGGACATAAATAAAGAGCATGTAAGAGAGACCTTGGCATTCAAATCCTTGTGGACCATAACCCTGTGAATAAATTGGAGAGAATCACGGGCAATTCCCATAGTACAATATGTAAACTGCACATTTAAGTTGTTCTGTCTCTGAACTTGCTTGTTTATATTCTTATAAGTGTCTTTAGGAGTGATGATGTTTTCTGGGAGTCTAAACGTACCTACCGTTAGAACACAGGTGCAAGTCCAGTGAAGACTGGAAGGAACTGAGAGTCATTACCAGGTGGTGGCTGTCCAGTAATTTGTGCCTGAAATCCGTTGCAGTAGAGATCCTAGAGGGTGGACGCCCACCTCACATTTGGTACCACTCATTATCCTTGCTGCCAGTCTCTGTGAACGTGTCGGAGTTAGAATGAGCGTACGCCTGAATAACTTCCCCAGAGATGCAGGCAGCTTCCTCACACCACCGCTCGAGCATGCTGGGAGGTGGAGTTGCATTCTGTTCCTTTTCCTTGGCTACTTTTAAGGAAAATTGAGGAGTTTTCTTGAATTGATAGTCTGGCATCTATACAAGGCAGTCCATTAATTTAGAATTGCAGTTTCCATTCAAACACACTTTCTTTGTTCTTGTTTTAAAATTAATGGGAGTAGTTGACGTATTTTAGGGAAGTTTTAGCTTCCATTTTTGAGGTTCTTTTAAAAGCAGTCCTGCAAAGTTTTTGTAATACATTGCAGATGAAAAGGATAATTTAGATATTACAAAAAGATTGCAATGAGCCTTCCTCAGATCCACAGAGGAAGAAGAGGCATAGAGGCTGCTGGAAGACTGTGGCTGCAGGAAGAAATAATGCGTCACAGATTGGCTCCCGTGGCTCTGAGATTAGCTGTTCAGGGACAGACTGTGGGTCCAAATTCTACCTCTGGCCTTTGGCCAGCAGCAAATGCCTAGGAAAAATAGAAGAAAAGGGCAAGAATACTGTGCTGCTTCCCCACCGTTTCTTCCCACAGCTGTAATTAGCTGGTGTCAAGGGTGGTCCCTTTTACTTATTAGGCCTAACTGGTTTTTTTTTCCTTGAGTTTGACTAATCTCTTCTTGAACCCATATGAACTTTGGACACCAGCAATGCTGTGTAGCAGTAAGCTCTACTGTTCAGCTAAATGTTAGATGAAGGATTATTGCTTTTTTTTTTTTCCCCCTCAAATTTTCCATTTATGAATTTCATATCATGGTCCCTGTATGTTTTTTTAGAGAGGACAGTGAACTTCATCTCCAGTTCAACTTGAATAGCTTACACATGATTTTGGAGATCTTTATCATACTTACTGAGATAACAGGAGTGCACTAACGGACTGTTGCTATGGTTGAAATCTTCTATCAAATGGAGCTCAAGAAACTATTCTAAAACCTGTCTGAGTCATATGTAGAGGTGTTTTTGGAGGTGTATTTCTGTGTGATTGATGGAGCTAATCTGGTTAATTTCCATTTTCAGAAAAAAAAACGTTAAATGGCTTTGATTTTAACACTGATACCTCTGGGCAATGTTCTTCTATTACACTTACTGGAATTTTGTCATGACATCCTCAGATGGTGTAATTCAGAGATTGATATCAGATGAGCGTCTGTCCCTTTGTGCATAGCAAAGGGAACTCGTGGCCAATGAATGCAGACGTTTTAGTGACAAATACTAAAACAAAATTATGTTTGCTATTTCTAGGTAGGAGGCCTGCACACTCCCTCTCATCCGTCAGTACTCAGTGTAGCAGTGAAGATGACTCTCTTGCTGAAATGATGAAAGACAACGTTAAAGGCAAAGAGGAGTATAATATCAAAAGAGCATCTGATGATGCACCACATGCACAATATGGAAATGAGAACGGGGAGAACAAACTGCTCAGACTGGAGGAAGATCAGGAAACTTTTGCACTGGAAAAGGAAGGAATAGATGAAGCAGAAAAGGCAAAACGAGAAGATCTAACAGCAAGGGAAGATACTGGAATTTTTCATGACAATATAATGGCAATACAGCATCAAAGTCCTGAAGTTAATGGGGAACTCCAACAGGCTGGGTCAGTAGAAAGTAACATAGAGGAAGATGGGGAGAAAAATGCAAGCACCAGGAGGGATGATGGGGAGGAAAGTCTTCCAGTGCCTTTGGAAAGCAATATGACAGAAGTGGAAGATAGCAATGAAGAGTCTCCTCAGAGCGATGAAGGAGGTGGTGAGTACAGTCCCTCTGCACAACTGTGAGTGACTAGTGCATGCAAGTGTTACTGTATTTGCCTTTATACTAAGTCGTGGTGCAGCATGGGGAATGCAGTTGCTGGACTGTTTTCAAGCTACTAGAATACTCTTGTACTGCTGTGAGCTAAATAGTCACCCAGAATGTAACCTTGGTTAATTGTTTCTTTTCCAGTGTTTCCGGTGTAAGGCTTTGGCTATTCTTTTTTACTCCAGTAGTTGGGTTTCACACATCATGCAACTATTATAAAATCCAAACATGATTTATTACCGATAGGAGAATCTGTATGCCAGATTAGGGGACTCTGTTTATAATGTCGAAATACTGGATTCAAAAAGAACACCAAAAATTACCATGTGAATCATGGTGCAGCAGATGAAGATCAGAACTACGTCAGTTGATCCATGGTTGTGTTGCTTCACTCTGTCATGGATTTGCTGGCAAAGAGCAAATCAGTTCGCTGTGTGACACCTTGTTTTTACTGTTGATAAAATGGGCATCTTGCAGTTTCAACCTTACCTTTATGGATAACGGGCAATTTATAAAAGGTTGGCCACGTGAGCAAGGCTTTGCATTATTATATCTGGGGAATGTGTTTGTGTTTCAGTATTCAGTACACTAATCCACTTGTAACCTATGAGTGCGGCTATAGCAGAACTAACATGCTGATAGCAATGGGATCTGGATTGTTACGAGTACATGCTGTGGACAGATTTTGTCTCATCTTAGTTCAGTATATCATTACACTTGTTCAAGAGTGTCTGAATTCATTAGGCCTCTTGGGTCAGTTCAGCCAGCATATAGAGTTTGAGAGTAATATCCAGATAACTGAGGTGCCAAAGGTGTTACTTTTGCATACAATATTATGAATCGGACATAAATAAAGAGCATGTAAGAGAGACCTTGGCATTCAAATCCTTGTGGACCATAACCCTGTGAATAAATTGGAGAGAATCACGGGCAATTCCCATAGTACAATATGTAAACTGCACATTTAAGTTGTTCTGTCTCTGAACTTGCTTGTTTATATTCTTATAAGTGTCTTTAGGAGTGATGATGTTTTCTGGGAGTCTAAACGTACCTACCGTTAGAACACAGGTGCAAGTCCAGTGAAGACTGGAAGGAACTGAGAGTCATTACCAGGTGGTGGCTGTCCAGTAATTTGTGCCTGAAATCCGTTGCAGTAGAGATCCTAGAGGGTGGACGCCCACCTCACATTTGGTACCACTCATTATCCTTGCTGCCAGTCTCTGTGAACGTGTCGGAGTTAGAATGAGCGTACGCCTGAATAACTTCCCCAGAGATGCAGGCAGCTTCCTCACACCACCGCTCGAGCATGCTGGGAGGTGGAGTTGCATTCTGTTCCTTTTCCTTGGCTACTTTTAAGGAAAATTGAGGAGTTTTCTTGAATTGATAGTCTGGCATCTATACAAGGCAGTCCATTAATTTAGAATTGCAGTTTCCATTCAAACACACTTTCTTTGTTCTTGTTTTAAAATTAATGGGAGTAGTTGACGTATTTTAGGGAAGTTTTAGCTTCCATTTTTGAGGTTCTTTTAAAAGCAGTCCTGCAAAGTTTTTGTAATACATTGCAGATGAAAAGGATAATTTAGATATTACAAAAAGATTGCAATGAGCCTTCCTCAGATCCACAGAGGAAGAAGAGGCATAGAGGCTGCTGGAAGACTGTGGCTGCAGGAAGAAATAATGCGTCACAGATTGGCTCCCGTGGCTCTGAGATTAGCTGTTCAGGGACAGACTGTGGGTCCAAATTCTACCTCTGGCCTTTGGCCAGCAGCAAATGCCTAGGAAAAATAGAAGAAAAGGGCAAGAATACTGTGCTGCTTCCCCACCGTTTCTTCCCACAGCTGTAATTAGCTGGTGTCAAGGGTGGTCCCTTTTACTTATTAGGCCTAACTGGTTTTTTTTTCCTTGAGTTTGACTAATCTCTTCTTGAACCCATATGAACTTTGGACACCAGCAATGCTGTGTAGCAGTAAGCTCTACTGTTCAGCTAAATGTTAGATGAAGGATTATTGCTTTTTTTTTTTTCCCCCTCAAATTTTCCATTTATGAATTTCATATCATGGTCCCTGTATGTTTTTTTAGAGAGGACAGTGAACTTCATCTCCAGTTCAACTTGAATAGCTTACACATGATTTTGGAGATCTTTATCATACTTACTGAGATAACAGGAGTGCACTAACGGACTGTTGCTATGGTTGAAATCTTCTATCAAATGGAGCTCAAGAAACTATTCTAAAACCTGTCTGAGTCATATGTAGAGGTGTTTTTGGAGGTGTATTTCTGTGTGATTGATGGAGCTAATCTGGTTAATTTCCATTTTCAGAAAAAAAAACGTTAAATGGCTTTGATTTTAACACTGATACCTCTGGGCAATGTTCTTCTATTACACTTACTGGAATTTTGTCATGACATCCTCAGATGGTGTAATTCAGAGATTGATATCAGATGAGCGTCTGTCCCTTTGTGCATAGCAAAGGGAACTCGTGGCCAATGAATGCAGACGTTTTAGTGACAAATACTAAAACAAAATTATGTTTGCTATTTCTAGGTAGGAGGCCTGCACACTCCCTCTCATCCGTCAGTACTCAGTGTAGCAGTGAAGATGACTCTCTTGCTGAAATGATGAAAGACAACGTTAAAGGCAAAGAGGAGTATAATATCAAAAGAGCATCTGATGATGCACCACATGCACAATATGGAAATGAGAACGGGGAGAACAAACTGCTCAGAATGGAGGAAGATCAGGAAACTTTTGCACTGGAAAAGGAAGGAATAGATGAAGCAGAAAAGGCAAAACGAGAAGATCTAACAGCAAGGGAAGATACTGGAATTTTTCATGACAATATAATGGCAATACAGCATCAAAGTCCTGAAGTTAATGGGGAACTCCAACAGGCTGGGTCAGTAGAAAGTAACATAGAGGAAGATGGGGAGAAAAATGCAAGCACCAGGAGGGATGATGGGGAGGAAAGTCTTCCAGTGCCTTTGGAAAGCAATATGACAGAAGTGGAAGATAGCAATGAAGAGTCTCCTCAGAGCGATGAAGGAGGTGGTGAGTACAGTCCCTCTGCACAACTGTGAGTGACTAGTGCATGCAAGTGTTACTGTATTTGCCTTTATACTAAGTCGTGGTGCAGCATGGGGAATGCAGTTGCTGGACTGTTTTCAAGCTACTAGAATACTCTTGTACTGCTGTGAGCTAAATAGTCACCCAGAATGTAACCTTGGTTAATTGTTTCTTTTCCAGTGTTTCCGGTGTAAGGCTTTGGCTATTCTTTTTTACTCCAGTAGTTGGGTTTCACACATCATGCAACTATTATAAAATCCAAACATGATTTATTACCGATAGGAGAATCTGTATGCCAGATTAGGGGACTCTGTTTATAATGTCGAAATACTGGATTCAAAAAGAACACCAAAAATTACCATGTGAATCATGGTGCAGCAGATGAAGATCAGAACTACGTCAGTTGATCCATGGTTGTGTTGCTTCACTCTGTCATGGATTTGCTGGCAAAGAGCAAATCAGTTCGCTGTGTGACACCTTGTTTTTACTGTTGATAAAATGGGCATCTTGCAGTTTCAACCTTACCTTTATGGATAACGGGCAATTTATAAAAGGTTGGCCACGTGAGCAAGGCTTTGCATTATTATATCTGGGGAATGTGTTTGTGTTTCAGTATTCAGTACACTAATCCACTTGTAACCTATGAGTGCGGCTATAGCAGAACTAACATGCTGATAGCAATGGGATCTGGATTGTTACGAGTACATGCTGTGGACAGATTTTGTCTCATCTTAGTTCAGTATATCATTACACTTGTTCAAGAGTGTCTGAATTCATTAGGCCTCTTGGGTCAGTTCAGCCAGCATATAGAGTTTGAGAGTAATATCCAGATAACTGAGGTGCCAAAGGTGTTACTTTTGCATACAATATTATGAATCGGACATAAATAAAGAGCATGTAAGAGAGACCTTGGCATTCAAATCCTTGTGGACCATAACCCTGTGAATAAATTGGAGAGAATCACGGGCAATTCCCATAGTACAATATGTAAACTGCACATTTAAGTTGTTCTGTCTCTGAACTTGCTTGTTTATATTCTTATAAGTGTCTTTAGGAGTGATGATGTTTTCTGGGAGTCTAAACGTACCTACCGTTAGAACACAGGTGCAAGTCCAGTGAAGACTGGAAGGAACTGAGAGTCATTACCAGGTGGTGGCTGTCCAGTAATTTGTGCCTGAAATCCGTTGCAGTAGAGATCCTAGAGGGTGGACGCCCACCTCACATTTGGTACCACTCATTATCCTTGCTGCCAGTCTCTGTGAACGTGTCGGAGTTAGAATGAGCGTACGCCTGAATAACTTCCCCAGAGATGCAGGCAGCTTCCTCACACCACCGCTCGAGCATGCTGGGAGGTGGAGTTGCATTCTGTTCCTTTTCCTTGGCTACTTTTAAGGAAAATTGAGGAGTTTTCTTGAATTGATAGTCTGGCATCTATACAAGGCAGTCCATTAATTTAGAATTGCAGTTTCCATTCAAACACACTTTCTTTGTTCTTGTTTTAAAATTAATGGGAGTAGTTGACGTATTTTAGGGAAGTTTTAGCTTCCATTTTTGAGGTTCTTTTAAAAGCAGTCCTGCAAAGTTTTTGTAATACATTGCAGATGAAAAGGATAATTTAGATATTACAAAAAGATTGCAATGAGCCTTCCTCAGATCCACAGAGGAAGAAGAGGCATAGAGGCTGCTGGAAGACTGTGGCTGCAGGAAGAAATAATGCGTCACAGATTGGCTCCCGTGGCTCTGAGATTAGCTGTTCAGGGACAGACTGTGGGTCCAAATTCTACCTCTGGCCTTTGGCCAGCAGCAAATGCCTAGGAAAAATAGAAGAAAAGGGCAAGAATACTGTGCTGCTTCCCCACCGTTTCTTCCCACAGCTGTAATTAGCTGGTGTCAAGGGTGGTCCCTTTTACTTATTAGGCCTAACTGGTTTTTTTTTCCTTGAGTTTGACTAATCTCTTCTTGAACCCATATGAACTTTGGACACCAGCAATGCTGTGTAGCAGTAAGCTCTACTGTTCAGCTAAATGTTAGATGAAGGATTATTGCTTTTTTTTTTTTCCCCCTCAAATTTTCCATTTATGAATTTCATATCATGGTCCCTGTATGTTTTTTTAGAGAGGACAGTGAACTTCATCTCCAGTTCAACTTGAATAGCTTACACATGATTTTGGAGATCTTTATCATACTTACTGAGATAACAGGAGTGCACTAACGGACTGTTGCTATGGTTGAAATCTTCTATCAAATGGAGCTCAAGAAACTATTCTAAAACCTGTCTGAGTCATATGTAGAGGTGTTTTTGGAGGTGTATTTCTGTGTGATTGATGGAGCTAATCTGCTTAATTTCCATTTTCAGAAAAAAAAACGTTAAATGGCTTTGATTTTAACACTGATACCTCTGGGCAATGTTCTTCTATTACACTTACTGGAATTTTGTCATGACATCCTCAGATGGTGTAATTCAGAGATTGATATCAGATGAGCGTCTGTCCCTTTGTGCATAGCAAAGGGAACTCGTGGCCAATGAATGCAGACGTTTTAGTGACAAATACTAAAACAAAATTATGTTTGCTATTTCTAGGTAGGAGGCCTGCACACTCCCTCTCATCCGTCAGTACTCAGTGTAGCAGTGAAGATGACTCTCTTGCTGAAATGATGAAAGACAACGTTAAAGGCAAAGAGGAGTATAATATCAAAAGAGCATCTGATGATGCACCACATGCACAATATGGAAATGAGAACGGGGAGAACAAACTGCTCAGACTGGAGGAAGATCAGGAAACTTTTGCACTGGAAAAGGAAGGAATAGATGAAGCAGAAAAGGCAAAACGAGAAGATCTAACAGCAAGGGAAGATACTGGAATTTTTCATGACAATATAATGGCAATACAGCATCAAAGTCCTGAAGTTAATGGGGAACTCCAACAGGCTGGGTCAGTAGAAAGTAACATAGAGGAAGATGGGGAGAAAAATGCAAGCACCAGGAGGGATGATGGGGAGGAAAGTCTTCCAGTGCCTTTGGAAAGCAATATGACAGAAGTGGAAGATAGCAATGAAGAGTCTCCTCAGAGCGATGAAGGAGGTGGTGAGTACAGTCCCTCTGCACAACTGTGAGTGACTAGTGCATGCAAGTGTTACTGTATTTGCCTTTATACTAAGTCGTGGTGCAGCATGGGGAATGCAGTTGCTGGACTGTTTTCAAGCTACTAGAATACTCTTGTACTGCTGTGAGCTAAATAGTCACCCAGAATGTAACCTTGGTTAATTGTTTCTTTTCCAGTGTTTCCGGTGTAAGGCTTTGGCTATTCTTTTTTACTCCAGTAGTTGGGTTTCACACATCATGCAACTATTATAAAATCCAAACATGATTTATTACCGATAGGAGAATCTGTATGCCAGATTAGGGGACTCTGTTTATAATGTCGAAATACTGGATTCAAAAAGAACACCAAAAATTACCATGTGAATCATGGTGCAGCAGATGAAGATCAGAACTACGTCAGTTGATCCATGGTTGTGTTGCTTCACTCTGTCATGGATTTGCTGGCAAAGAGCAAATCAGTTCGCTGTGTGACACCTTGTTTTTACTGTTGATAAAATGGGCATCTTGCAGTTTCAACCTTACCTTTATGGATAACGGGCAATTTATAAAAGGTTGGCCACGTGAGCAAGGCTTTGCATTATTATATCTGGGGAATGTGTTTGTGTTTCAGTATTCAGTACACTAATCCACTTGTAACCTATGAGTGCGGCTATAGCAGAACTAACATGCTGATAGCAATGGGATCTGGATTGTTACGAGTACATGCTGTGGACAGATTTTGTCTCATCTTAGTTCAGTATATCATTACACTTGTTCAAGAGTGTCTGAATTCATTAGGCCTCTTGGGTCAGTTCAGCCAGCATATAGAGTTTGAGAGTAATATCCAGATAACTGAGGTGCCAAAGGTGTTACTTTTGCATACAATATTATGAATCGGACATAAATAAAGAGCATGTAAGAGAGACCTTGGCATTCAAATCCTTGTGGACCATAACCCTGTGAATAAATTGGAGAGAATCACGGGCAATTCCCATAGTACAATATGTAAACTGCACATTTAAGTTGTTCTGTCTCTGAACTTGCTTGTTTATATTCTTATAAGTGTCTTTAGGAGTGATGATGTTTTCTGGGAGTCTAAACGTACCTACCGTTAGAACACAGGTGCAAGTCCAGTGAAGACTGGAAGGAACTGAGAGTCATTACCAGGTGGTGGCTGTCCAGTAATTTGTGCCTGAAATCCGTTGCAGTAGAGATCCTAGAGGGTGGACGCCCACCTCACATTTGGTACCACTCATTATCCTTGCTGCCAGTCTCTGTGAACGTGTCGGAGTTAGAATGAGCGTACGCCTGAATAACTTCCCCAGAGATGCAGGCAGCTTCCTCACACCACCGCTCGAGCATGCTGGGAGGTGGAGTTGCATTCTGTTCCTTTTCCTTGGCTACTTTTAAGGAAAATTGAGGAGTTTTCCTGAATTGATAGTCTGGCATCTATACAAGGCAGTCCATTAATTTAGAATTGCAGTTTCCATTCAAACACACTTTCTTTGTTCTTGTTTTAAAATTAATGGGAGTAGTTGACGTATTTTAGGGAAGTTTTAGCTTCCATTTTTGAGGTTCTTTTAAAAGCAGTCCTGCAAAGTTTTTGTAATACATTGCAGATGAAAAGGATAATTTAGATATTACAAAAAGATTGCAATGAGCCTTCCTCAGATCCACAGAGGAAGAAGAGGCATAGAGGCTGCTGGAAGACTGTGGCTGCAGGAAGAAATAATGCGTCACAGATTGGCTCCCGTGGCTCTGAGATTAGCTGTTCAGGGACAGACTGTGGGTCCAAATTCTACCTCTGGCCTTTGGCCAGCAGCAAATGCCTAGGAAAAATAGAAGAAAAGGGCAAGAATACTGTGCTGCTTCCCCACCGTTTCTTCCCACAGCTGTAATTAGCTGGTGTCAAGGGTGGTCCCTTTTACTTATTAGGCCTAACTGGTTTTTTTTTCCTTGAGTTTGACTAATCTCTTCTTGAACCCATATGAACTTTGGACACCAGCAATGCTGTGTAGCAGTAAGCTCTACTGTTCAGCTAAATGTTAGATGAAGGATTATTGCTTTTTTTTTTTTCCCCCTCAAATTTTCCATTTATGAATTTCATATCATGGTCCCTGTATGTTTTTTTAGAGAGGACAGTGAACTTCATCTCCAGTTCAACTTGAATAGCTTACACATGATTTTGGAGATCTTTATCATACTTACTGAGATAACAGGAGTGCACTAACGGACTGTTGCTATGGTTGAAATCTTCTATCAAATGGAGCTCAAGAAACTATTCTAAAACCTGTCTGAGTCATATGTAGAGGTGTTTTTGGAGGTGTATTTCTGTGTGATTGATGGAGCTAATCTGGTTAATTTCCATTTTCAGAAAAAAAAACGTTAAATGGCTTTGATTTTAACACTGATACCTCTGGGCAATGTTCTTCTATTACACTTACTGGAATTTTGTCATGACATCCTCAGATGGTGTAATTCAGAGATTGATATCAGATGAGCGTCTGTCCCTTTGTGCATAGCAAAGG
The DNA here is from genome assembly GCF_965638725.1 of Aptenodytes patagonicus. Taxonomy (NCBI): domain Eukaryota; kingdom Metazoa; phylum Chordata; class Aves; order Sphenisciformes; family Spheniscidae; genus Aptenodytes; species Aptenodytes patagonicus. The sequence continues at coordinate 24,503 of NW_027472113.1, read as the reverse complement.
GAACTCGTGGCCAATGAATGCAGACGTTTTAGTGACAAATACTAAAACAAAATTATGTTTGCTATTTCTAGGTAGGAGGCCTGCACACTCCCTCTCATCCGTCAGTACTCAGTGTAGCAGTGAAGATGACTCTCTTGCTGAAATGATGAAAGACAACGTTAAAGGCAAAGAGGAGTATAATATCAAAAGAGCATCTGATGATGCACCACATGCACAATATGGAAATGAGAACGGGGAGAACAAACTGCTCAGACTGGAGGAAGATCAGGAAACTTTTGCACTGGAAAAGGAAGGAATAGATGAAGCAGAAAAGGCAAAACGAGAAGATCTAACAGCAAGGGAAGATACTGGAATTTTTCATGACAATATAATGGCAATACAGCATCAAAGTCCTGAAGTTAATGGGGAACTCCAACAGGCTGGGTCAGTAGAAAGTAACATAGAGGAAGATGGGGAGAAAAATGCAAGCACCAGGAGGGATGATGGGGAGGAAAGTCTTCCAGTGCCTTTGGAAAGCAATATGACAGAAGTGGAAGATAGCAATGAAGAGTCTCCTCAGAGCGATGAAGGAGGTGGTGAGTACAGTCCCTCTGCACAACTGTGAGTGACTAGTGCATGCAAGTGTTACTGTATTTGCCTTTATACTAAGTCGTGGTGCAGCATGGGGAATGCAGTTGCTGGACTGTTTTCAAGCTACTAGAATACTCTTGTACTGCTGTGAGCTAAATAGTCACCCAGAATGTAACCTTGGTTAATTGTTTCTTTTCCAGTGTTTCCGGTGTAAGGCTTTGGCTATTCTTTTTTACTCCAGTAGTTGGGTTTCACACATCATGCAACTATTATAAAATCCAAACATGATTTATTACCGATAGGAGAATCTGTATGCCAGATTAGGGGACTCTGTTTATAATGTCGAAATACTGGATTCAAAAAGAACACCAAAAATTACCATGTGAATCATGGTGCAGCAGATGAAGATCAGAACTACGTCAGTTGATCCATGGTTGTGTTGCTTCACTCTGTCATGGATTTGCTGGCAAAGAGCAAATCAGTTCGCTGTGTGACACCTTGTTTTTACTGTTGATAAAATGGGCATCTTGCAGTTTCAACCTTACCTTTATGGATAACGGGCAATTTATAAAAGGTTGGCCACGTGAGCAAGGCTTTGCATTATTATATCTGGGGAATGTGTTTGTGTTTCAGTATTCAGTACACTAATCCACTTGTAACCTATGAGTGCGGCTATAGCAGAACTAACATGCTGATAGCAATGGGATCTGGATTGTTACGAGTACATGCTGTGGACAGATTTTGTCTCATCTTAGTTCAGTATATCATTACACTTGTTCAAGAGTGTCTGAATTCATTAGGCCTCTTGGGTCAGTTCAGCCAGCATATAGAGTTTGAGAGTAATATCCAGATAACTGAGGTGCCAAAGGTGTTACTTTTGCATACAATATTATGAATCGGACATAAATAAAGAGCATGTAAGAGAGACCTTGGCATTCAAATCCTTGTGGACCATAACCCTGTGAATAAATTGGAGAGAATCACGGGCAATTCCCATAGTACAATATGTAAACTGCACATTTAAGTTGTTCTGTCTCTGAACTTGCTTGTTTATATTCTTATAAGTGTCTTTAGGAGTGATGATGTTTTCTGGGAGTCTAAACGTACCTACCGTTAGAACACAGGTGCAAGTCCAGTGAAGACTGGAAGGAACTGAGAGTCATTACCAGGTGGTGGCTGTCCAGTAATTTGTGCCTGAAATCCGTTGCAGTAGAGATCCTAGAGGGTGGACGCCCACCTCACATTTGGTACCACTCATTATCCTTGCTGCCAGTCTCTGTGAACGTGTCGGAGTTAGAATGAGCGTACGCCTGAATAACTTCCCCAGAGATGCAGGCAGCTTCCTCACACCACCGCTCGAGCATGCTGGGAGGTGGAGTTGCATTCTGTTCCTTTTCCTTGGCTACTTTTAAGGAAAATTGAGGAGTTTTCTTGAATTGATAGTCTGGCATCTATACAAGGCAGTCCATTAATTTAGAATTGCAGTTTCCATTCAAACACACTTTCTTTGTTCTTGTTTTAAAATTAATGGGAGTAGTTGACGTATTTTAGGGAAGTTTTAGCTTCCATTTTTGAGGTTCTTTTAAAAGCAGTCCTGCAAAGTTTTTGTAATACATTGCAGATGAAAAGGATAATTTAGATATTACAAAAAGATTGCAATGAGCCTTCCTCAGATCCACAGAGGAAGAAGAGGCATAGAGGCTGCTGGAAGACTGTGGCTGCAGGAAGAAATAATGCGTCACAGATTGGCTCCCGTGGCTCTGAGATTAGCTGTTCAGGGACAGACTGTGGGTCCAAATTCTACCTCTGGCCTTTGGCCAGCAGCAAATGCCTAGGAAAAATAGAAGAAAAGGGCAAGAATACTGTGCTGCTTCCCCACCGTTTCTTCCCACAGCTGTAATTAGCTGGTGTCAAGGGTGGTCCCTTTTACTTATTAGGCCTAACTGGTTTTTTTTTCCTTGAGTTTGACTAATCTCTTCTTGAACCCATATGAACTTTGGACACCAGCAATGCTGTGTAGCAGTAAGCTCTACTGTTCAGCTAAATGTTAGATGAAGGATTATTGCTTTTTTTTTTTTCCCCCTCAAATTTTCCATTTATGAATTTCATATCATGGTCCCTGTATGTTTTTTTAGAGAGGACAGTGAACTTCATCTCCAGTTCAACTTGAATAGCTTACACATGATTTTGGAGATCTTTATCATACTTACTGAGATAACAGGAGTGCACTAACGGACTGTTGCTATGGTTGAAATCTTCTATCAAATGGAGCTCAAGAAACTATTCTAAAACCTGTCTGAGTCATATGTAGAGGTGTTTTTGGAGGTGTATTTCTGTGTGATTGATGGAGCTAATCTGGTTAATTTCCATTTTCAGAAAAAAAAACGTTAAATGGCTTTGATTTTAACACTGATACCTCTGGGCAATGTTCTTCTATTACACTTACTGGAATTTTGTCATGACATCCTCAGATGGTGTAATTCAGAGATTGATATCAGATGAGCGTCTGTCCCTTTGTGCATAGCAAAGGGAACTCGTGGCCAATGAATGCAGACGTTTTAGTGACAAATACTAAAACAAAATTATGTTTGCTATTTCTAGGTAGGAGGCCTGCACACTCCCTCTCATCCGTCAGTACTCAGTGTAGCAGTGAAGATGACTCTCTTGCTGAAATGATGAAAGACAACGTTAAAGGCAAAGAGGAGTATAATATCAAAAGAGCATCTGATGATGCACCACATGCACAATATGGAAATGAGAACGGGGAGAACAAACTGCTCAGACTGGAGGAAGATCAGGAAACTTTTGCACTGGAAAAGGAAGGAATAGATGAAGCAGAAAAGGCAAAACGAGAAGATCTAACAGCAAGGGAAGATACTGGAATTTTTCATGACAATATAATGGCAATACAGCATCAAAGTCCTGAAGTTAATGGGGAACTCCAACAGGCTGGGTCAGTAGAAAGTAACATAGAGGAAGATGGGGAGAAAAATGCAAGCACCAGGAGGGATGATGGGGAGGAAAGTCTTCCAGTGCCTTTGGAAAGCAATATGACAGAAGTGGAAGATAGCAATGAAGAGTCTCCTCAGAGCGATGAAGGAGGTGGTGAGTACAGTCCCTCTGCACAACTGTGAGTGACTAGTGCATGCAAGTGTTACTGTATTTGCCTTTATACTAAGTCGTGGTGCAGCATGGGGAATGCAGTTGCTGGACTGTTTTCAAGCTACTAGAATACTCTTGTACTGCTGTGAGCTAAATAGTCACCCAGAATGTAACCTTGGTTAATTGTTTCTTTTCCAGTGTTTCCGGTGTAAGGCTTTGGCTATTCTTTTTTACTCCAGTAGTTGGGTTTCACACATCATGCAACTATTATAAAATCCAAACATGATTTATTACCGATAGGAGAATCTGTATGCCAGATTAGGGGACTCTGTTTATAATGTCGAAATACTGGATTCAAAAAGAACACCAAAAATTACCATGTGAATCATGGTGCAGCAGATGAAGATCAGAACTACGTCAGTTGATCCATGGTTGTGTTGCTTCACTCTGTCATGGATTTGCTGGCAAAGAGCAAATCAGTTCGCTGTGTGACACCTTGTTTTTACTGTTGATAAAATGGGCATCTTGCAGTTTCAACCTTACCTTTATGGATAACGGGCAATTTATAAAAGGTTGGCCACGTGAGCAAGGCTTTGCATTATTATATCTGGGGAATGTGTTTGTGTTTCAGTATTCAGTACACTAATCCACTTGTAACCTATGAGTGCGGCTATAGCAGAACTAACATGCTGATAGCAATGGGATCTGGATTGTTACGAGTACATGCTGTGGACAGATTTTGTCTCATCTTAGTTCAGTATATCATTACACTTGTTCAAGAGTGTCTGAATTCATTAGGCCTCTTGGGTCAGTTCAGCCAGCATATAGAGTTTGAGAGTAATATCCAGATAACTGAGGTGCCAAAGGTGTTACTTTTGCATACAATATTATGAATCGGACATAAATAAAGAGCATGTAAGAGAGACCTTGGCATTCAAATCCTTGTGGACCATAACCCTGTGAATAAATTGGAGAGAATCACGGGCAATTCCCATAGTACAATATGTAAACTGCACATTTAAGTTGTTCTGTCTCTGAACTTGCTTGTTTATATTCTTATAAGTGTCTTTAGGAGTGATGATGTTTTCTGGGAGTCTAAACGTACCTACCGTTAGAACACAGGTGCAAGTCCAGTGAAGACTGGAAGGAACTGAGAGTCATTACCAGGTGGTGGCTGTCCAGTAATTTGTGCCTGAAATCCGTTGCAGTAGAGATCCTAGAGGGTGGACGCCCACCTCACATTTGGTACCACTCATTATCCTTGCTGCCAGTCTCTGTGAACGTGTCGGAGTTAGAATGAGCGTACGCCTGAATAACTTCCCCAGAGATGCAGGCAGCTTCCTCACACCACCGCTCGAGCATGCTGGGAGGTGGAGTTGCATTCTGTTCCTTTTCCTTGGCTACTTTTAAGGAAAATTGAGGAGTTTTCTTGAATTGATAGTCTGGCATCTATACAAGGCAGTCCATTAATTTAGAATTGCAGTTTCCATTCAAACACACTTTCTTTGTTCTTGTTTTAAAATTAATGGGAGTAGTTGACGTATTTTAGGGAAGTTTTAGCTTCCATTTTTGAGGTTCTTTTAAAAGCAGTCCTGCAAAGTTTTTGTAATACATTGCAGATGAAAAGGATAATTTAGATATTACAAAAAGATTGCAATGAGCCTTCCTCAGATCCACAGAGGAAGAAGAGGCATAGAGGCTGCTGGAAGACTGTGGCTGCAGGAAGAAATAATGCGTCACAGATTGGCTCCCGTGGCTCTGAGATTAGCTGTTCAGGGACAGACTGTGGGTCCAAATTCTACCTCTGGCCTTTGGCCAGCAGCAAATGCCTAGGAAAAATAGAAGAAAAGGGCAAGAATACTGTGCTGCTTCCCCACCGTTTCTTCCCACAGCTGTAATTAGCTGGTGTCAAGGGTGGTCCCTTTTACTTATTAGGCCTAACTGGTTTTTTTTTCCTTGAGTTTGACTAATCTCTTCTTGAACCCATATGAACTTTGGACACCAGCAATGCTGTGTAGCAGTAAGCTCTACTGTTCAGCTAAATGTTAGATGAAGGATTATTGCTTTTTTTTTTTTCCCCCTCAAATTTTCCATTTATGAATTTCATATCATGGTCCCTGTATGTTTTTTTAGAGAGGACAGTGAACTTCATCTCCAGTTCAACTTGAATAGCTTACACATGATTTTGGAGATCTTTATCATACTTACTGAGATAACAGGAGTGCACTAACGGACTGTTGCTATGGTTGAAATCTTCTATCAAATGGAGCTCAAGAAACTATTCTAAAACCTGTCTGAGTCATATGTAGAGGTGTTTTTGGAGGTGTATTTCTGTGTGATTGATGGAGCTAATCTGGTTAATTTCCATTTTCAGAAAAAAAAACGTTAAATGGCTTTGATTTTAACACTGATACCTCTGGGCAATGTTCTTCTATTACACTTACTGGAATTTTGTCATGACATCCTCAGATGGTGTAATTCAGAGATTGATATCAGATGAGCGTCTGTCCCTTTGTGCATAGCAAAGGGAACTCGTGGCCAATGAATGCAGACGTTTTAGTGACAAATACTAAAACAAAATTATGTTTGCTATTTCTAGGTAGGAGGCCTGCACACTCCCTCTCATCCGTCAGTACTCAGTGTAGCAGTGAAGATGACTCTCTTGCTGAAATGATGAAAGACAACGTTAAAGGCAAAGAGGAGTATAATATCAAAAGAGCATCTGATGATGCACCACATGCACAATATGGAAATGAGAACGGGGAGAACAAACTGCTCAGACTGGAGGAAGATCAGGAAACTTTTGCACTGGAAAAGGAAGGAATAGATGAAGCAGAAAAGGCAAAACGAGAAGATCTAACAGCAAGGGAAGATACTGGAATTTTTCATGACAATATAATGGCAATACAGCATCAAAGTCCTGAAGTTAATGGGGAACTCCAACAGGCTGGGTCAGTAGAAAGTAACATAGAGGAAGATGGGGAGAAAAATGCAAGCACCAGGAGGGATGATGGGGAGGAAAGTCTTCCAGTGCCTTTGGAAAGCAATATGACAGAAGTGGAAGATAGCAATGAAGAGTCTCCTCAGAGCGATGAAGGAGGTGGTGAGTACAGTCCCTCTGCACAACTGTGAGTGACTAGTGCATGCAAGTGTTACTGTATTTGCCTTTATACTAAGTCGTGGTGCAGCATGGGGAATGCAGTTGCTGGACTGTTTTCAAGCTACTAGAATACTCTTGTACTGCTGTGAGCTAAATAGTCACCCAGAATGTAACCTTGGTTAATTGTTTCTTTTCCAGTGTTTCCGGTGTAAGGCTTTGGCTATTCTTTTTTACTCCAGTAGTTGGGTTTCACACATCATGCAACTATTATAAAATCCAAACATGATTTATTACCGATAGGAGAATCTGTATGCCAGATTAGGGGACTCTGTTTATAATGTCGAAATACTGGATTCAAAAAGAACACCAAAAATTACCATGTGAATCATGGTGCAGCAGATGAAGATCAGAACTACGTCAGTTGATCCATGGTTGTGTTGCTTCACTCTGTCATGGATTTGCTGGCAAAGAGCAAATCAGTTCGCTGTGTGACACCTTGTTTTTACTGTTGATAAAATGGGCATCTTGCAGTTTCAACCTTACCTTTATGGATAACGGGCAATTTATAAAAGGTTGGCCACGTGAGCAAGGCTTTGCATTATTATATCTGGGGAATGTGTTTGTGTTTCAGTATTCAGTACACTAATCCACTTGTAACCTATGAGTGCGGCTATAGCAGAACTAACATGCTGATAGCAATGGGATCTGGATTGTTACGAGTACATGCTGTGGACAGATTTTGTCTCATCTTAGTTCAGTATATCATTACACTTGTTCAAGAGTGTCTGAATTCATTAGGCCTCTTGGGTCAGTTCAGCCAGCATATAGAGTTTGAGAGTAATATCCAGATAACTGAGGTGCCAAAGGTGTTACTTTTGCATACAATATTATGAATCGGACATAAATAAAGAGCATGTAAGAGAGACCTTGGCATTCAAATCCTTGTGGACCATAACCCTGTGAATAAATTGGAGAGAATCACGGGCAATTCCCATAGTACAATATGTAAACTGCACATTTAAGTTGTTCTGTCTCTGAACTTGCTTGTTTATATTCTTATAAGTGTCTTTAGGAGTGATGATGTTTTCTGGGAGTCTAAACGTACCTACCGTTAGAACACAGGTGCAAGTCCAGTGAAGACTGGAAGGAACTGAGAGTCATTACCAGGTGGTGGCTGTCCAGTAATTTGTGCCTGAAATCCGTTGCAGTAGAGATCCTAGAGGGTGGACGCCCACCTCACATTTGGTACCACTCATTATCCTTGCTGCCAGTCTCTGTGAACGTGTCGGAGTTAGAATGAGCGTACGCCTGAATAACTTCCCCAGAGATGCAGGCAGCTTCCTCACACCACCGCTCGAGCATGCTGGGAGGTGGAGTTGCATTCTGTTCCTTTTCCTTGGCTACTTTTAAGGAAAATTGAGGAGTTTTCTTGAATTGATAGTCTGGCATCTATACAAGGCAGTCCATTAATTTAGAATTGCAGTTTCCATTCAAACACACTTTCTTTGTTCTTGTTTTAAAATTAATGGGAGTAGTTGACGTATTTTAGGGAAGTTTTAGCTTCCATTTTTGAGGTTCTTTTAAAAGCAGTCCTGCAAAGTTTTTGTAATACATTGCAGATGAAAAGGATAATTTAGATATTACAAAAAGATTGCAATGAGCCTTCCTCAGATCCACAGAGGAAGAAGAGGCATAGAGGCTGCTGGAAGACTGTGGCTGCAGGAAGAAATAATGCGTCACAGATTGGCTCCCGTGGCTCTGAGATTAGCTGTTCAGGGACAGACTGTGGGTCCAAATTCTACCTCTGGCCTTTGGCCAGCAGCAAATGCCTAGGAAAAATAGAAGAAAAGGGCAAGAATACTGTGCTGCTTCCCCACCGTTTCTTCCCACAGCTGTAATTAGCTGGTGTCAAGGGTGGTCCCTTTTACTTATTAGGCCTAACTGGTTTTTTTTTCCTTGAGTTTGACTAATCTCTTCTTGAACCCATATGAACTTTGGACACCAGCAATGCTGTGTAGCAGTAAGCTCTACTGTTCAGCTAAATGTTAGATGAAGGATTATTGCTTTTTTTTTTTTCCCCCTCAAATTTTCCATTTATGAATTTCATATCATGGTCCCTGTATGTTTTTTTAGAGAGGACAGTGAACTTCATCTCCAGTTCAACTTGAATAGCTTACACATGATTTTGGAGATCTTTATCATACTTACTGAGATAACAGGAGTGCACTAACGGACTGTTGCTATGGTTGAAATCTTCTATCAAATGGAGCTCAAGAAACTATTCTAAAACCTGTCTGAGTCATATGTAGAGGTGTTTTTGGAGGTGTATTTCTGTGTGATTGATGGAGCTAATCTGGTTAATTTCCATTTTCAGAAAAAAAAACGTTAAATGGCTTTGATTTTAACACTGATACCTCTGGGCAATGTTCTTCTATTACACTTACTGGAATTTTGTCATGACATCCTCAGATGGTGTAATTCAGAGATTGATATCAGATGAGCGTCTGTCCCTTTGTGCATAGCAAAGGGAACTCGTGGCCAATGAATGCAGACGTTTTAGTGACAAATACTAAAACAAAATTATGTTTGCTATTTCTAGGTAGGAGGCCTGCACACTCCCTCTCATCCGTCAGTACTCAGTGTAGCAGTGAAGATGACTCTCTTGCTGAAATGATGAAAGACAACGTTAAAGGCAAAGAGGAGTATAATATCAAAAGAGCATCTGATGATGCACCACATGCACAATATGGAAATGAGAACGGGGAGAACAAACTGCTCAGAATGGAGGAAGATCAGGAAACTTTTGCACTGGAAAAGGAAGGAATAGATGAAGCAGAAAAGGCAAAACGAGAAGATCTAACAGCAAGGGAAGATACTGGAATTTTTCATGACAATATAATGGCAATACAGCATCAAAGTCCTGAAGTTAATGGGGAACTCCAACAGGCTGGGTCAGTAGAAAGTAACATAGAGGAAGATGGGGAGAAAAATGCAAGCACCAGGAGGGATGATGGGGAGGAAAGTCTTCCAGTGCCTTTGGAAAGCAATATGACAGAAGTGGAAGATAGCAATGAAGAGTCTCCTCAGAGCGATGAAGGAGGTGGTGAGTACAGTCCCTCTGCACAACTGTGAGTGACTAGTGCATGCAAGTGTTACTGTATTTGCCTTTATACTAAGTCGTGGTGCAGCATGGGGAATGCAGTTGCTGGACTGTTTTCAAGCTACTAGAATACTCTTGTACTGCTGTGAGCTAAATAGTCACCCAGAATGTAACCTTGGTTAATTGTTTCTTTTCCAGTGTTTCCGGTGTAAGGCTTTGGCTATTCTTTTTTACTCCAGTAGTTGGGTTTCACACATCATGCAACTATTATAAAATCCAAACATGATTTATTACCGATAGGAGAATCTGTATGCCAGATTAGGGGACTCTGTTTATAATGTCGAAATACTGGATTCAAAAAGAACACCAAAAATTACCATGTGAATCATGGTGCAGCAGATGAAGATCAGAACTACGTCAGTTGATCCATGGTTGTGTTGCTTCACTCTGTCATGGATTTGCTGGCAAAGAGCAAATCAGTTCGCTGTGTGACACCTTGTTTTTACTGTTGATAAAATGGGCATCTTGCAGTTTCAACCTTACCTTTATGGATAACGGGCAATTTATAAAAGGTTGGCCACGTGAGCAAGGCTTTGCATTATTATATCTGGGGAATGTGTTTGTGTTTCAGTATTCAGTACACTAATCCACTTGTAACCTATGAGTGCGGCTATAGCAGAACTAACATGCTGATAGCAATGGGATCTGGATTGTTACGAGTACATGCTGTGGACAGATTTTGTCTCATCTTAGTTCAGTATATCATTACACTTGTTCAAGAGTGTCTGAATTCATTAGGCCTCTTGGGTCAGTTCAGCCAGCATATAGAGTTTGAGAGTAATATCCAGATAACTGAGGTGCCAAAGGTGTTACTTTTGCATACAATATTATGAATCGGACATAAATAAAGAGCATGTAAGAGAGACCTTGGCATTCAAATCCTTGTGGACCATAACCCTGTGAATAAATTGGAGAGAATCACGGGCAATTCCCATAGTACAATATGTAAACTGCACATTTAAGTTGTTCTGTCTCTGAACTTGCTTGTTTATATTCTTATAAGTGTCTTTAGGAGTGATGATGTTTTCTGGGAGTCTAAACGTACCTACCGTTAGAACACAGGTGCAAGTCCAGTGAAGACTGGAAGGAACTGAGAGTCATTACCAGGTGGTGGCTGTCCAGTAATTTGTGCCTGAAATCCGTTGCAGTAGAGATCCTAGAGGGTGGACGCCCACCTCACATTTGGTACCACTCATTATCCTTGCTGCCAGTCTCTGTGAACGTGTCGGAGTTAGAATGAGCGTACGCCTGAATAACTTCCCCAGAGATGCAGGCAGCTTCCTCACACCACCGCTCGAGCATGCTGGGAGGTGGAGTTGCATTCTGTTCCTTTTCCTTGGCTACTTTTAAGGAAAATTGAGGAGTTTTCTTGAATTGATAGTCTGGCATCTATACAAGGCAGTCCATTAATTTAGAATTGCAGTTTCCATTCAAACACACTTTCTTTGTTCTTGTTTTAAAATTAATGGGAGTAGTTGACGTATTTTAGGGAAGTTTTAGCTTCCATTTTTGAGGTTCTTTTAAAAGCAGTCCTGCAAAGTTTTTGTAATACATTGCAGATGAAAAGGATAATTTAGATATTACAAAAAGATTGCAATGAGCCTTCCTCAGATCCACAGAGGAAGAAGAGGCATAGAGGCTGCTGGAAGACTGTGGCTGCAGGAAGAAATAATGCGTCACAGATTGGCTCCCGTGGCTCTGAGATTAGCTGTTCAGGGACAGACTGTGGGTCCAAATTCTACCTCTGGCCTTTGGCCAGCAGCAAATGCCTAGGAAAAATAGAAGAAAAGGGCAAGAATACTGTGCTGCTTCCCCACCGTTTCTTCCCACAGCTGTAATTAGCTGGTGTCAAGGGTGGTCCCTTTTACTTATTAGGCCTAACTGGTTTTTTTTTCCTTGAGTTTGACTAATCTCTTCTTGAACCCATATGAACTTTGGACACCAGCAATGCTGTGTAGCAGTAAGCTCTACTGTTCAGCTAAATGTTAGATGAAGGATTATTGCTTTTTTTTTTTTCCCCCTCAAATTTTCCATTTATGAATTTCATATCATGGTCCCTGTATGTTTTTTTAGAGAGGACAGTGAACTTCATCTCCAGTTCAACTTGAATAGCTTACACATGATTTTGGAGATCTTTATCATACTTACTGAGATAACAGGAGTGCACTAACGGACTGTTGCTATGGTTGAAATCTTCTATCAAATGGAGCTCAAGAAACTATTCTAAAACCTGTCTGAGTCATATGTAGAGGTGTTTTTGGAGGTGTATTTCTGTGTGATTGATGGAGCTAATCTGGTTAATTTCCATTTTCAGAAAAAAAAACGTTAAATGGCTTTGATTTTAACACTGATACCTCTGGGCAATGTTCTTCTATTACACTTACTGGAATTTTGTCATGACATCCTCAGATGGTGTAATTCAGAGATTGATATCAGATGAGCGTCTGTCCCTTTGTGCATAGCAAAGGGAACTCGTGGCCAATGAATGCAGACGTTTTAGTGACAAATACTAAAACAAAATTATGTTTGCTATTTCTAGGTAGGAGGCCTGCACACTCCCTCTCATCCGTCAGTACTCAGTGTAGCAGTGAAGATGACTCTCTTGCTGAAATGATGAAAGACAACGTTAAAGGCAAAGAGGAGTATAATATCAAAAGAGCATCTGATGATGCACCACATGCACAATATGGAAATGAGAACGGGGAGAACAAACTGCTCAGAATGGAGGAAGATCAGGAAACTTTTGCACTGGAAAAGGAAGGAATAGATGAAGCAGAAAAGGCAAAACGAGAAGATCTAACAGCAAGGGAAGATACTGGAATTTTTCATGACAATATAATGGCAATACAGCATCAAAGTCCTGAAGTTAATGGGGAACTCCAACAGGCTGGGTCAGTAGAAAGTAACATAGAGGAAGATGGGGAGAAAAATGCAAGCACCAGGAGGGATGATGGGGAGGAAAGTCTTCCAGTGCCTTTGGAAAGCAATATGACAGAAGTGGAAGATAGCAATGAAGAGTCTCCTCAGAGCGATGAAGGAGGTGGTGAGTACAGTCCCTCTGCACAACTGTGAGTGACTAGTGCATGCAAGTGTTACTGTATTTGCCTTTATACTAAGTCGTGGTGCAGCATGGGGAATGCAGTTGCTGGACTGTTTTCAAGCTACTAGAATACTCTTGTACTGCTGTGAGCTAAATAGTCACCCAGAATGTAACCTTGGTTAATTGTTTCTTTTCCAGTGTTTCCGGTGTAAGGCTTTGGCTATTCTTTTTTACTCCAGTAGTTGGGTTTCACACATCATGCAACTATTATAAAATCCAAACATGATTTATTACCGATAGGAGAATCTGTATGCCAGATTAGGGGACTCTGTTTATAATGTCGAAATACTGGATTCAAAAAGAACACCAAAAATTACCATGTGAATCATGGTGCAGCAGATGAAGATCAGAACTACGTCAGTTGATCCATGGTTGTGTTGCTTCACTCTGTCATGGATTTGCTGGCAAAGAGCAAATCAGTTCGCTGTGTGACACCTTGTTTTTACTGTTGATAAAATGGGCATCTTGCAGTTTCAACCTTACCTTTATGGATAACGGGCAATTTATAAAAGGTTGGCCACGTGAGCAAGGCTTTGCATTATTATATCTGGGGAATGTGTTTGTGTTTCAGTATTCAGTACACTAATCCACTTGTAACCTATGAGTGCGGCTATAGCAGAACTAACATGCTGATAGCAATGGGATCTGGATTGTTACGAGTACATGCTGTGGACAGATTTTGTCTCATCTTAGTTCAGTATATCATTACACTTGTTCAAGAGTGTCTGAATTCATTAGGCCTCTTGGGTCAGTTCAGCCAGCATATAGAGTTTGAGAGTAATATCCAGATAACTGAGGTGCCAAAGGTGTTACTTTTGCATACAATATTATGAATCGGACATAAATAAAGAGCATGTAAGAGAGACCTTGGCATTCAAATCCTTGTGGACCATAACCCTGTGAATAAATTGGAGAGAATCACGGGCAATTCCCATAGTACAATATGTAAACTGCACATTTAAGTTGTTCTGTCTCTGAACTTGCTTGTTTATATTCTTATAAGTGTCTTTAGGAGTGATGATGTTTTCTGGGAGTCTAAACGTACCTACCGTTAGAACACAGGTGCAAGTCCAGTGAAGACTGGAAGGAACTGAGAGTCATTACCAGGTGGTGGCTGTCCAGTAATTTGTGCCTGAAATCCGTTGCAGTAGAGATCCTAGAGGGTGGACGCCCACCTCACATTTGGTACCACTCATTATCCTTGCTGCCAGTCTCTGTGAACGTGTCGGAGTTAGAATGAGCGTACGCCTGAATAACTTCCCCAGAGATGCAGGCAGCTTCCTCACACCACCGCTCGAGCATGCTGGGAGGTGGAGTTGCATTCTGTTCCTTTTCCTTGGCTACTTTTAAGGAAAATTGAGGAGTTTTCTTGAATTGATAGTCTGGCATCTATACAAGGCAGTCCATTAATTTAGAATTGCAGTTTCCATTCAAACACACTTTCTTTGTTCTTGTTTTAAAATTAATGGGAGTAGTTGACGTATTTTAGGGAAGTTTTAGCTTCCATTTTTGAGGTTCTTTTAAAAGCAGTCCTGCAAAGTTTTTGTAATACATTGCAGATGAAAAGGATAATTTAGATATTACAAAAAGATTGCAATGAGCCTTCCTCAGATCCACAGAGGAAGAAGAGGCATAGAGGCTGCTGGAAGACTGTGGCTGCAGGAAGAAATAATGCGTCACAGATTGGCTCCCGTGGCTCTGAGATTAGCTGTTCAGGGACAGACTGTGGGTCCAAATTCTACCTCTGGCCTTTGGCCAGCAGCAAATGCCTAGGAAAAATAGAAGAAAAGGGCAAGAATACTGTGCTGCTTCCCCACCGTTTCTTCCCACAGCTGTAATTAGCTGGTGTCAAGGGTGGTCCCTTTTACTTATTAGGCCTAACTGGTTTTTTTTTCCTTGAGTTTGACTAATCTCTTCTTGAACCCATATGAACTTTGGACACCAGCAATGCTGTGTAGCAGTAAGCTCTACTGTTCAGCTAAATGTTAGATGAAGGATTATTGCTTTTTTTTTTTTCCCCCTCAAATTTTCCATTTATGAATTTCATATCATGGTCCCTGTATGTTTTTTTAGAGAGGACAGTGAACTTCATCTCCAGTTCAACTTGAATAGCTTACACATGATTTTGGAGATCTTTATCATACTTACTGAGATAACAGGAGTGCACTAACGGACTGTTGCTATGGTTGAAATCTTCTATCAAATGGAGCTCAAGAAACTATTCTAAAACCTGTCTGAGTCATATGTAGAGGTGTTTTTGGAGGTGTATTTCTGTGTGATTGATGGAGCTAATCTGGTTAATTTCCATTTTCAGAAAAAAAAACGTTAAATGGCTTTGATTTTAACACTGATACCTCTGGGCAATGTTCTTCTATTACACTTACTGGAATTTTGTCATGACATCCTCAGATGGTGTAATTCAGAGATTGATATCAGATGAGCGTCTGTCCCTTTGTGCATAGCAAAGGGAACTCGTGGCCAATGAATGCAGACGTTTTAGTGACAAATACTAAAACAAAATTATGTTTGCTATTTCTAGGTAGGAGGCCTGCACACTCCCTCTCATCCGTCAGTACTCAGTGTAGCAGTGAAGATGACTCTCTTGCTGAAATGATGAAAGACAACGTTAAAGGCAAAGAGGAGTATAATATCAAAAGAGCATCTGATGATGCACCACATGCACAATATGGAAATGAGAACGGGGAGAACAAACTGCTCAGACTGGAGGAAGATCAGGAAACTTTTGCACTGGAAAAGGAAGGAATAGATGAAGCAGAAAAGGCAAAACGAGAAGATCTAACAGCAAGGGAAGATACTGGAATTTTTCATGACAATATAATGGCAATACAGCATCAAAGTCCTGAAGTTAATGGGGAACTCCAACAGGCTGGGTCAGTAGAAAGTAACATAGAGGAAGATGGGGAGAAAAATGCAAGCACCAGGAGGGATGATGGGGAGGAAAGTCTTCCAGTGCCTTTGGAAAGCAATATGACAGAAGTGGAAGATAGCAATGAAGAGTCTCCTCAGAGCGATGAAGGAGGTGGTGAGTACAGTCCCTCTGCACAACTGTGAGTGACTAGTGCATGCAAGTGTTACTGTATTTGCCTTTATACTAAGTCGTGGTGCAGCATGGGGAATGCAGTTGCTGGACTGTTTTCAAGCTACTAGAATACTCTTGTACTGCTGTGAGCTAAATAGTCACCCAGAATGTAACCTTGGTTAATTGTTTCTTTTCCAGTGTTTCCGGTGTAAGGCTTTGGCTATTCTTTTTTACTCCAGTAGTTGGGTTTCACACATCATGCAACTATTATAAAATCCAAACATGATTTATTACCGATAGGAGAATCTGTATGCCAGATTAGGGGACTCTGTTTATAATGTCGAAATACTGGATTCAAAAAGAACACCAAAAATTACCATGTGAATCATGGTGCAGCAGATGAAGATCAGAACTACGTCAGTTGATCCATGGTTGTGTTGCTTCACTCTGTCATGGATTTGCTGGCAAAGAGCAAATCAGTTCGCTGTGTGACACCTTGTTTTTACTGTTGATAAAATGGGCATCTTGCAGTTTCAACCTTACCTTTATGGATAACGGGCAATTTATAAAAGGTTGGCCACGTGAGCAAGGCTTTGCATTATTATATCTGGGGAATGTGTTTGTGTTTCAGTATTCAGTACACTAATCCACTTGTAACCTATGAGTGCGGCTATAGCAGAACTAACATGCTGATAGCAATGGGATCTGGATTGTTACGAGTACATGCTGTGGACAGATTTTGTCTCATCTTAGTTCAGTATATCATTACACTTGTTCAAGAGTGTCTGAATTCATTAGGCCTCTTGGGTCAGTTCAGCCAGCATATAGAGTTTGAGAGTAATATCCAGATAACTGAGGTGCCAAAGGTGTTACTTTTGCATACAATATTATGAATCGGACATAAATAAAGAGCATGTAAGAGAGACCTTGGCATTCAAATCCTTGTGGACCATAACCCTGTGAATAAATTGGAGAGAATCACGGGCAATTCCCATAGTACAATATGTAAACTGCACATTTAAGTTGTTCTGTCTCTGAACTTGCTTGTTTATATTCTTATAAGTGTCTTTAGGAGTGATGATGTTTTCTGGGAGTCTAAACGTACCTACCGTTAGAACACAGGTGCAAGTCCAGTGAAGACTGGAAGGAACTGAGAGTCATTACCAGGTGGTGGCTGTCCAGTAATTTGTGCCTGAAATCCGTTGCAGTAGAGATCCTAGAGGGTGGACGCCCACCTCACATTTGGTACCACTCATTATCCTTGCTGCCAGTCTCTGTGAACGTGTCGGAGTTAGAATGAGCGTACGCCTGAATAACTTCCCCAGAGATGCAGGCAGCTTCCTCACACCACCGCTCGAGCATGCTGGGAGGTGGAGTTGCATTCTGTTCCTTTTCCTTGGCTACTTTTAAGGAAAATTGAGGAGTTTTCTTGAATTGATAGTCTGGCATCTATACAAGGCAGTCCATTAATTTAGAATTGCAGTTTCCATTCAAACACACTTTCTTTGTTCTTGTTTTAAAATTAATGGGAGTAGTTGACGTATTTTAGGGAAGTTTTAGCTTCCATTTTTGAGGTTCTTTTAAAAGCAGTCCTGCAAAGTTTTTGTAATACATTGCAGATGAAAAGGATAATTTAGATATTACAAAAAGATTGCAATGAGCCTTCCTCAGATCCACAGAGGAAGAAGAGGCATAGAGGCTGCTGGAAGACTGTGGCTGCAGGAAGAAATAATGCGTCACAGATTGGCTCCCGTGGCTCTGAGATTAGCTGTTCAGGGACAGACTGTGGGTCCAAATTCTACCTCTGGCCTTTGGCCAGCAGCAAATGCCTAGGAAAAATAGAAGAAAAGGGCAAGAATACTGTGCTGCTTCCCCACCGTTTCTTCCCACAGCTGTAATTAGCTGGTGTCAAGGGTGGTCCCTTTTACTTATTAGGCCTAACTGGTTTTTTTTTCCTTGAGTTTGACTAATCTCTTCTTGAACCCATATGAACTTTGGACACCAGCAATGCTGTGTAGCAGTAAGCTCTACTGTTCAGCTAAATGTTAGATGAAGGATTATTGCTTTTTTTTTTTTCCCCCTCAAATTTTCCATTTATGAATTTCATATCATGGTCCCTGTATGTTTTTTTAGAGAGGACAGTGAACTTCATCTCCAGTTCAACTTGAATAGCTTACACATGATTTTGGAGATCTTTATCATACTTACTGAGATAACAGGAGTGCACTAACGGACTGTTGCTATGGTTGAAATCTTCTATCAAATGGAGCTCAAGAAACTATTCTAAAACCTGTCTGAGTCATATGTAGAGGTGTTTTTGGAGGTGTATTTCTGTGTGATTGATGGAGCTAATCTGGTTAATTTCCATTTTCAGAAAAAAAAACGTTAAATGGCTTTGATTTTAACACTGATACCTCTGGGCAATGTTCTTCTATTACACTTACTGGAATTTTGTCATGACATCCTCAGATGGTGTAATTCAGAGATTGATATCAGATGAGCGTCTGTCCCTTTGTGCATAGCAAAGGGAACTCGTGGCCAATGAATGCAGACGTTTTAGTGACAAATACTAAAACAAAATTATGTTTGCTATTTCTAGGTAGGAGGCCTGCACACTCCCTCTCATCCGTCAGTACTCAGTGTAGCAGTGAAGATGACTCTCTTGCTGAAATGATGAAAGACAACGTTAAAGGCAAAGAGGAGTATAATATCAAAAGAGCATCTGATGATGCACCACATGCACAATATGGAAATGAGAACGGGGAGAACAAACTGCTCAGACTGGAGGAAGATCAGGAAACTTTTGCACTGGAAAAGGAAGGAATAGATGAAGCAGAAAAGGCAAAACGAGAAGATCTAACAGCAAGGGAAGATACTGGAATTTTTCATGACAATATAATGGCAATACAGCATCAAAGTCCTGAAGTTAATGGGGAACTCCAACAGGCTGGGTCAGTAGAAAGTAACATAGAGGAAGATGGGGAGAAAAATGCAAGCACCAGGAGGGATGATGGGGAGGAAAGTCTTCCAGTGCCTTTGGAAAGCAATATGACAGAAGTGGAAGATAGCAATGAAGAGTCTCCTCAGAGCGATGAAGGAGGTGGTGAGTACAGTCCCTCTGCACAACTGTGAGTGACTAGTGCATGCAAGTGTTACTGTATTTGCCTTTATACTAAGTCGTGGTGCAGCATGGGGAATGCAGTTGCTGGACTGTTTTCAAGCTACTAGAATACTCTTGTACTGCTGTGAGCTAAATAGTCACCCAGAATGTAACCTTGGTTAATTGTTTCTTTTCCAGTGTTTCCGGTGTAAGGCTTTGGCTATTCTTTTTTACTCCAGTAGTTGGGTTTCACACATCATGCAACTATTATAAAATCCAAACATGATTTATTACCGATAGGAGAATCTGTATGCCAGATTAGGGGACTCTGTTTATAATGTCGAAATACTGGATTCAAAAAGAACACCAAAAATTACCATGTGAATCATGGTGCAGCAGATGAAGATCAGAACTACGTCAGTTGATCCATGGTTGTGTTGCTTCACTCTGTCATGGATTTGCTGGCAAAGAGCAAATCAGTTCGCTGTGTGACACCTTGTTTTTACTGTTGATAAAATGGGCATCTTGCAGTTTCAACCTTACCTTTATGGATAACGGGCAATTTATAAAAGGTTGGCCACGTGAGCAAGGCTTTGCATTATTATATCTGGGGAATGTGTTTGTGTTTCAGTATTCAGTACACTAATCCACTTGTAACCTATGAGTGCGGCTATAGCAGAACTAACATGCTGATAGCAATGGGATCTGGATTGTTACGAGTACATGCTGTGGACAGATTTTGTCTCATCTTAGTTCAGTATATCATTACACTTGTTCAAGAGTGTCTGAATTCATTAGGCCTCTTGGGTCAGTTCAGCCAGCATATAGAGTTTGAGAGTAATATCCAGATAACTGAGGTGCCAAAGGTGTTACTTTTGCATACAATATTATGAATCGGACATAAATAAAGAGCATGTAAGAGAGACCTTGGCATTCAAATCCTTGTGGACCATAACCCTGTGAATAAATTGGAGAGAATCACGGGCAATTCCCATAGTACAATATGTAAACTGCACATTTAAGTTGTTCTGTCTCTGAACTTGCTTGTTTATATTCTTATAAGTGTCTTTAGGAGTGATGATGTTTTCTGGGAGTCTAAACGTACCTACCGTTAGAACACAGGTGCAAGTCCAGTGAAGACTGGAAGGAACTGAGAGTCATTACCAGGTGGTGGCTGTCCAGTAATTTGTGCCTGAAATCCGTTGCAGTAGAGATCCTAGAGGGTGGACGCCCACCTCACATTTGGTACCACTCATTATCCTTGCTGCCAGTCTCTGTGAACGTGTCGGAGTTAGAATGAGCGTACGCCTGAATAACTTCCCCAGAGATGCAGGCAGCTTCCTCACACCACCGCTCGAGCATGCTGGGAGGTGGAGTTGCATTCTGTTCCTTTTCCTTGGCTACTTTTAAGGAAAATTGAGGAGTTTTCTTGAATTGATAGTCTGGCATCTATACAAGGCAGTCC
Source organism: Aptenodytes patagonicus (assembly GCF_965638725.1). Taxonomy (NCBI): domain Eukaryota; kingdom Metazoa; phylum Chordata; class Aves; order Sphenisciformes; family Spheniscidae; genus Aptenodytes; species Aptenodytes patagonicus. The sequence goes on along the minus strand of NW_027472113.1, from coordinate 3,866 downwards.
ATTAATTTAGAATTGCAGTTTCCATTCAAACACACTTTCTTTGTTCTTGTTTTAAAATTAATGGGAGTAGTTGACGTATTTTAGGGAAGTTTTAGCTTCCATTTTTGAGGTTCTTTTAAAAGCAGTCCTGCAAAGTTTTTGTAATACATTGCAGATGAAAAGGATAATTTAGATATTACAAAAAGATTGCAATGAGCCTTCCTCAGATCCACAGAGGAAGAAGAGGCATAGAGGCTGCTGGAAGACTGTGGCTGCAGGAAGAAATAATGCGTCACAGATTGGCTCCCGTGGCTCTGAGATTAGCTGTTCAGGGACAGACTGTGGGTCCAAATTCTACCTCTGGCCTTTGGCCAGCAGCAAATGCCTAGGAAAAATAGAAGAAAAGGGCAAGAATACTGTGCTGCTTCCCCACCGTTTCTTCCCACAGCTGTAATTAGCTGGTGTCAAGGGTGGTCCCTTTTACTTATTAGGCCTAACTGGTTTTTTTTTCCTTGAGTTTGACTAATCTCTTCTTGAACCCATATGAACTTTGGACACCAGCAATGCTGTGTAGCAGTAAGCTCTACTGTTCAGCTAAATGTTAGATGAAGGATTATTGCTTTTTTTTTTTTCCCCCTCAAATTTTCCATTTATGAATTTCATATCATGGTCCCTGTATGTTTTTTTAGAGAGGACAGTGAACTTCATCTCCAGTTCAACTTGAATAGCTTACACATGATTTTGGAGATCTTTATCATACTTACTGAGATAACAGGAGTGCACTAACGGACTGTTGCTATGGTTGAAATCTTCTATCAAATGGAGCTCAAGAAACTATTCTAAAACCTGTCTGAGTCATATGTAGAGGTGTTTTTGGAGGTGTATTTCTGTGTGATTGATGGAGCTAATCTGGTTAATTTCCATTTTCAGAAAAAAAAACGTTAAATGGCTTTGATTTTAACACTGATACCTCTGGGCAATGTTCTTCTATTACACTTACTGGAATTTTGTCATGACATCCTCAGATGGTGTAATTCAGAGATTGATATCAGATGAGCGTCTGTCCCTTTGTGCATAGCAAAGGGAACTCGTGGCCAATGAATGCAGACGTTTTAGTGACAAATACTAAAACAAAATTATGTTTGCTATTTCTAGGTAGGAGGCCTGCACACTCCCTCTCATCCGTCAGTACTCAGTGTAGCAGTGAAGATGACTCTCTTGCTGAAATGATGAAAGACAACGTTAAAGGCAAAGAGGAGTATAATATCAAAAGAGCATCTGATGATGCACCACATGCACAATATGGAAATGAGAACGGGGAGAACAAACTGCTCAGAATGGAGGAAGATCAGGAAACTTTTGCACTGGAAAAGGAAGGAATAGATGAAGCAGAAAAGGCAAAACGAGAAGATCTAACAGCAAGGGAAGATACTGGAATTTTTCATGACAATATAATGGCAATACAGCATCAAAGTCCTGAAGTTAATGGGGAACTCCAACAGGCTGGGTCAGTAGAAAGTAACATAGAGGAAGATGGGGAGAAAAATGCAAGCACCAGGAGGGATGATGGGGAGGAAAGTCTTCCAGTGCCTTTGGAAAGCAATATGACAGAAGTGGAAGATAGCAATGAAGAGTCTCCTCAGAGCGATGAAGGAGGTGGTGAGTACAGTCCCTCTGCACAACTGTGAGTGACTAGTGCATGCAAGTGTTACTGTATTTGCCTTTATACTAAGTCGTGGTGCAGCATGGGGAATGCAGTTGCTGGACTGTTTTCAAGCTACTAGAATACTCTTGTACTGCTGTGAGCTAAATAGTCACCCAGAATGTAACCTTGGTTAATTGTTTCTTTTCCAGTGTTTCCGGTGTAAGGCTTTGGCTATTCTTTTTTACTCCAGTAGTTGGGTTTCACACATCATGCAACTATTATAAAATCCAAACATGATTTATTACCGATAGGAGAATCTGTATGCCAGATTAGGGGACTCTGTTTATAATGTCGAAATACTGGATTCAAAAAGAACACCAAAAATTACCATGTGAATCATGGTGCAGCAGATGAAGATCAGAACTACGTCAGTTGATCCATGGTTGTGTTGCTTCACTCTGTCATGGATTTGCTGGCAAAGAGCAAATCAGTTCGCTGTGTGACACCTTGTTTTTACTGTTGATAAAATGGGCATCTTGCAGTTTCAACCTTACCTTTATGGATAACGGGCAATTTATAAAAGGTTGGCCACGTGAGCAAGGCTTTGCATTATTATATCTGGGGAATGTGTTTGTGTTTCAGTATTCAGTACACTAATCCACTTGTAACCTATGAGTGCGGCTATAGCAGAACTAACATGCTGATAGCAATGGGATCTGGATTGTTACGAGTACATGCTGTGGACAGATTTTGTCTCATCTTAGTTCAGTATATCATTACACTTGTTCAAGAGTGTCTGAATTCATTAGGCCTCTTGGGTCAGTTCAGCCAGCATATAGAGTTTGAGAGTAATATCCAGATAACTGAGGTGCCAAAGGTGTTACTTTTGCATACAATATTATGAATCGGACATAAATAAAGAGCATGTAAGAGAGACCTTGGCATTCAAATCCTTGTGGACCATAACCCTGTGAATAAATTGGAGAGAATCACGGGCAATTCCCATAGTACAATATGTAAACTGCACATTTAAGTTGTTCTGTCTCTGAACTTGCTTGTTTATATTCTTATAAGTGTCTTTAGGAGTGATGATGTTTTCTGGGAGTCTAAACGTACCTACCGTTAGAACACAGGTGCAAGTCCAGTGAAGACTGGAAGGAACTGAGAGTCATTACCAGGTGGTGGCTGTCCAGTAATTTGTGCCTGAAATCCGTTGCAGTAGAGATCCTAGAGGGTGGACGCCCACCTCACATTTGGTACCACTCATTATCCTTGCTGCCAGTCTCTGTGAACGTGTCGGAGTTAGAATGAGCGTACGCCTGAATAACTTCCCCAGAGATGCAGGCAGCTTCCTCACACCACCGCTCGAGCATGCTGGGAGGTGGAGTTGCATTCTGTTCCTTTTCCTTGGCTACTTTTAAGGAAAATTGAGGAGTTTTCTTGAATTGATAGTCTGGCATCTATACAAGGCAGTCCATTAATTTAGAATTGCAGTTTCCATTCAAACACACTTTCTTTGTTCTTGTTTTAAAATTAATGGGAGTAGTTGACGTATTTTAGGGAAGTTTTAGCTTCCATTTTTGAGGTTCTTTTAAAAGCAGTCCTGCAAAGTTTTTGTAATACATTGCAGATGAAAAGGATAATTTAGATATTACAAAAAGATTGCAATGAGCCTTCCTCAGATCCACAGAGGAAGAAGAGGCATAGAGGCTGCTGGAAGACTGTGGCTGCAGGAAGAAATAATGCGTCACAGATTGGCTCCCGTGGCTCTGAGATTAGCTGTTCAGGGACAGACTGTGGGTCCAAATTCTACCTCTGGCCTTTGGCCAGCAGCAAATGCCTAGGAAAAATAGAAGAAAAGGGCAAGAATACTGTGCTGCTTCCCCACCGTTTCTTCCCACAGCTGTAATTAGCTGGTGTCAAGGGTGGTCCCTTTTACTTATTAGGCCTAACTGGTTTTTTTTTCCTTGAGTTTGACTAATCTCTTCTTGAACCCATATGAACTTTGGACACCAGCAATGCTGTGTAGCAGTAAGCTCTACTGTTCAGCTAAATGTTAGATGAAGGATTATTGCTTTTTTTTTTTTCCCCCTCAAATTTTCCATTTATGAATTTCATATCATGGTCCCTGTATGTTTTTTTAGAGAGGACAGTGAACTTCATCTCCAGTTCAACTTGAATAGCTTACACATGATTTTGGAGATCTTTATCATACTTACTGAGATAACAGGAGTGCACTAAC